>NC_072892.1:75826821-76129851 GCF_027943255.1 Anastrepha obliqua
GTCTATTTTATTTCATGTTTTATTAGTGTTTCTATACTGACTACAAAATCTTGATGCATAATCTTATTTAAATATTAATATTAATTAATTAATTAATGCATAATCTTAATATATTTAAATATTTTTAATTTCATGCGTTTTTGCGCGAATTATTAACAACAAATACATATAATAAAGGGGGTTCCTTTTTAAACTGAAATAAACATCCGAAATAAACATAAACGGCAGATATTTTTATGAGGAGCTTTTTCATGGCAGAAATACACTCGGAGGTTTGCCATTGCATTATTGTTTTTTTATTAATTTTGCTTTCACCGAGATTCGAACCAACGACCTCTCTGTGAATTCCGAATGGTAATCACGCACCAACCCATTCGGCTACGGCGGCCTCCAAAAAGTATTAGAAATAGATAATTTACAAATACAATATTATAACTTACGAGTATTTGAGGATACAAAACGCGTACGAATATTAGACACGGGGGTGCAGGTGCAGGAATGCTGAATTTGCTCAGAAATCAAAAATCTGCAAATCAAAACTATTAGAAATAGATAACTTGCAAATACAATGTTATAACTTACGTATATTTACAGGTATACGATGCTGGAATTCTATAATTGTTATTTTGAAATACTGCACTTCCGCGTATATGAACACCTGCAAATAAAATTTATTTACGATTTTCGAATTTACTTGCTTGAATGTTTCAAATTAAATAAACGGTTTTTAACGAATATGAATAAAGCAACGTGTCAAAAATGGAAACAGTGTTGCCGACCAAATAATTTGCACCAAAAGTTTAGTATTTACTAAAATTCAAAACTTTTTTTGTGAAATATGTACTTTTTTTAGTAAAGAAGCAACACGTTTTCAAATAAAGGAGCCGATTTGTCAAGAGGGAGCGAGAAAGCTGCTTACTTACTTAACCTTCTATAATTGAATCATGGCCGCGACTATTTTAGGCTGTTCAGCACCATGGCAACTAGAATGATGGCCGCTACGCCTGCGCCTATGAATGCATTTTGTTCCTGCCATCTTCCTGTGTGCCTGGTGATGAAGCGTTTTCTATAAAGAATTTATTGATTTGATCAATTATATATGTACATATGTATGTATATGTCAAAACACATATATGTACGTACATAGGCTAGGGCTACAAGGGTGCATACGCACATGCAAATATGTCGATGCATATGCAGAAGAGAATTGTTTTAGCATTTGTTAGGCAGGAATTTGATCATTACGATATTTACTCCCTAATTATTGCATGAAATATGATAAGGCGATGCTCGTGAGGTAGCTCATGTTGCTTCAATGCATACATATGCGTGAAACATTATATTTATTAAAGTTGCAATAGAACTTAGTTGTCCCATATATGCAAATACGATTCTTTAAAGTTTTCTTTTATTTATATTATTTTAAATTTCAAAGTTTTATACTATCTGTAAAATGCATACATATGTATATTATTCCCTGTAATAAATGTAAATTCAAAAAAATTTCGTTTGGCAAAGGAACAAATGAAGGCATATTCAAATGTACATACATAAATTTGATAAGGCGATGCGTAGTGAGATAGGTCATTGTTGCTGCAGTGCGTGTGCGCATGCATATGTAACACCATAAGAATTGAAGATGCAATTGAACTTTTGCACAAACAGAACTGACATAATATATGTATATATACATATATATTGATATACATATACATATTCGTCAATATAAAAATATACTCTTAGAATTCTTGTCTAAAATTAATTTCGAGTCGAAAAATTAGTAAAAATGTTCGTCATAATTTCATAATTTCATTGTATTTGTTTGAAAATATTAATTGAATAAATTTTCGTTTATCAAGGGAACAATGAAATGCACAAGCAAATTCCTTGCAAAATGCCCGCGGTATTCGTCAATTTGATTTCATACAGAAACCAAAAACTGAGCAGAGCCAATGTACTTTTACATAATTCACTGTAATTAGCTCTGTTAAGAAGTTCCCCGCTGTCGAGTTGAGCGAGGGGAAAAAGACTTCGCGTTTTCACTTCATTTTTGACAATTCACACTCGCGAAACGTCATGGAGGTGGTCATCAAAGCACTGCAACGCCACGTGAAATGGTTCAAAAAGTGAAGAAGCGATTTGAGCGAAATAACCGACGAAGTGCTAGTCAAATGGCGAAAGAACTGAAAATATCTGACTCTAGCATCCACCGCATACTGAAACATCATCTTAAAGTCCAGCCAAACGGCGCATGTTGCCACACCAAAGCAGCAACAAGTCAGACTTGAGAGACCGAAAGTTGCTTCACTTGGCCGAAACCGGTCAATTTTCGAACATTCTGTTTCCTGGCGAGAAAATTTTTCAAATTGAGTAATTCGTAAACTCCCAAAACGATAGGTTTTATTTGACCGACCGTTCATACGAGAATTTGAGTCATCGATTGGCTGGCCACTAGGAGGCAGCGCCCGCCATAGGTAATGGTTTGGGCCGCTGTCACCACAGATGAGCGCTCTCCAATCGTTTTCATCGAGCTTGACGTCAAGCTAAATGCGAAATATTATCGGGAAAGTATTCTGGAGGTTGCTTTAAAGCCGTGGGCAGACAAACATTTCGATGGCAGACCATGGACGTTTCAACAGGACTCGGCACCGTCTCGCAAAGCTCGACTGGACCAAGAATGGCTAAAAAACAAGGTTCCGAGCCTTATAACGTCCACACAATGGCTCTCAAATTCACCATACGCGAACCCAGTGAATTATTCTGTTTGGACCATTTTGTAGAGCAAGAACTAAAAGATTCACTAGTCTCGAGGCGCTGAAAAAAGCCATTATCCGCGAGTGGGCCAAACTACCTGCAACTCACATTTGGGCAGCTTACGATTCGTTTCGGGACCGTTTCAAGGCCATAGTGGTCATATCGAGTAATAGTAAATTGATTCTTAATTTTGTATTATTTTCACACATTTATTACTTTGAATTGAATAAAAGTAATTTTCTAAACTAAACTTATGGTCTTTTAAATTGGTTACACTTCGAATGCCGGACCCAGTAATAGTTGTTTTATTTTGAAACAAAGTGAACAGTAATATAAGTAAATGTAAGATACTCGTAGTTATTGAAAAATAATCCAAAAAGTTTTTAGTTTGTTCATGATAATTTCATAAAAGTGTTGTTGCCTATAGACAACATTAGTCGATAATAATTTCCGGTAAATGAACATTTACGTTGGTACCGAGGATGTGGCTTCAAAAATAGAGCGGAAGCGGTAGGTGTATTCTGGCTGAATCACAACTCCTATGCATAGATTGAAATAAGTGGGATGATATATTTATTTACTTTTGCTATATATACGACTATAGGTATATATTGCTTCGAAAATGAGGCACCAGTAGGCAACCCTAATAGCAGTATATCGGCAAGCTTGGAGCTTCATCGACTGAGTGTCACTAGTACCAGGCGACCAGAAGGGCGCTACATAATTCAGAACCGGCCGGTCAATTGCATTAAATGTGGCCTGCAACATTTCTTTGTCTTTGCCCCAAGTTCTACCGTCTAGCGATTTGAGAACTTTGTAGTGTTTTGGGGCCTTAGGGGCAATGGCGGTTGTATATGCCGAGGAGGAAAGAAATCAATAAAAGCTAACGCCCAGTAACTTGGGTTAATTTTCTGTCAGTACTGGGGTGCTATCGACTTTGCCCTTCAGTTGTAATGTGACCTCCTTTGTCCAGGTGGTGAATAGGCTCGGATTAGAGGCGGAAAGTTGGAGGTTCCTTGCAGTGAAGAAGCGAGCAAGTCAGGAGTCATTCCCTTCTAAATACATCCATGTCTTAACCCCACCCCAATATTGAGCATTCGTCAGGGTATTAGATCACTGAAGCTCCCTCTGGTGGTTGAAAAAGCTTCGAGCAATGGCCAATTGCTGTGTTTATTTTTTCGAAAGTGGTCAATGCAATCTAAGATTCTGCCGACCCCTGTTGAAAAAAACCACCTGTTATATTCTTTATTACATTAGTAAATCAACCGATTCCTTCAAATTCACATAGCAGTTTGAAATTGGCAACACCTTTGGATTCTGTACATCGTGGTAGCATAGAATGTCTTAATGTCGCAGTTTCCTTCTTTTCTATACTGTCTGGAAGCACGATAGGGAGCAGTCTCTGTTAATCGCCTGTTGGCATAAATGCATTGGTGCACCTGCTAGAATCATGGACATGGTGTAGTTGTCTACTACATTTTTTATAATTTTTGTAAATGTCAATGACGTAAGACAAATTTGCTTTTTTGCTGCTTTCGGTCTAAAAACCGGTTTTGGTCTCGATACTCGTTCTAGAAGTCCTGTATAGTGGTTCTTGAAGTAGAACTTTTTTCCTTGTGGGAGTAATGCTTGGAAGATGCAATCACTACTAGGTGATTTTAGCTGTTCGAAGCCCACTCCAATCTTGGTGTCGTACATATGTCAGGGGCAGTAATCCATTCATTCCTCTTAACTTTTCACAGGGTTTTAGTATGTTCGGCTCGTGTTTATAACCGGGAAAGTGTGTCTCAAGAAATAGTCTTCTCATCAGTGAAGATGTCGTTTACTTTTTTGAGGTTCTCTTCTTCTTAATTGGCACGATAACCGCCTACGCGATTTTGGCCGAGTTTAACAAAACGCACCAGTCGTTTCTTTCTCGTGCTAACCGGCGCCAGTTGGACACACCAAGTGAAGCCAAGTCCTTCTGCACCTGATCTTTCCAGCGCAGAGGAGGCCTTCCTCTTGTCTTGTAGAGTGTTAGTTTTGTTCGTCGAGAGAGGAATTTACTACTCAGTTGCCTACTTAGTCCAAAGTAGCACTTGTTGGCAAGAGAGATTCTACGTTGGATTTCAAGGCTGACATTGTTATCGGTGTTAATGCTGGTTCCTAAGTATATGAAGTCTTTTACAACCTCGAAATCATAGCTGTCAACAATGACGTGGGTGCTGATACGCGAGTGCGCCGACTGTTTGTTTGATGACAGGAGGTACTTCGTTTTGTCCTCGTTCACCACCAGATGTATTCGCTTTGCCTCTTTATCCAGTTTCTAAAATGCAGAACTAACACCGCGGTTGTTAAGCCCGATGATGTCAATATCATCGGCATACGCCAACAATTATATGCTCTTATAAAAAATTGTGCTTGAGCGATTAAGTTCTGCGGCTCGTACGATGCTCTCCAACATCAGGTTAAAGAAGTCACACGACAGCGAGTCACCCTGTCTGAAACCTCGTTTGGTATCAAACGGCTCGGAGAGGTCCTTCCCAATTCTGACAGCGCTGCTGTTGTTGAGCAACGTCATCTTACATAGCCGTATTAGTTTTATGGGGATACCAAATTCAGACATCGCGGTAAAAAAGTAACTCCTTTCCTCCAATCCAGTTGGTTGACGGTGGACAATACGGTCGCTAGAACCTTATAGGCGATATTTAGAAGACTAATCGCGCGGTAATTGGCACATATTGCGAGATCGCCCTTCTTATGGATTGGGCAGAGCACACTTAAATTCCAATCGGTGGGCATGCTTCACCCGACCATATTTTACATAGAAGCTGATACATGCACCATACCAGCTCATCGCCGCCATGTTTGAATAGTTCAGCCGGCTTTCCGTCGGCGCCCGCGGCTTTATTGTGTTTTAGCGGCGTTATCGCTATTCTCACCTCGTCATGCTCGGGTAGTCAATTCCGTCGTCAACGATTGGGGTATCGGGATCTTCACATTCTTTGTGACATGCGCAGCTATTACTGCTTAAAAGGTTCGAGAAGTATACCCTCCATAATTTAAGATAGCTTTGGATGTCCGGTCTTGAAACCTTCTGTAAGCCGGCGACTTTCTGGTAGAATTTTCGGGCGTTGTTACTGTTGGCCAGCATCTCAAGCTCTACGCACTCACGTATTTCGGCCTCTCGTTTCTTCTTTCGGATAATACGTCTCTCTTCCTTTCTTAGCTCTCTGTAGCGATCCCACATGGCTCGCGTTGCGCCCGATCGCAGCATGGCTCTATAGGCGGCATCCTTTCTTTCTGCGGCAGCATGACATTCCTCGTCGTACCAATTGTTTTTTCGGGCGCGCTGGAATCCGATTTCTTCTTCGGCGGCGGTACGTAGGGAACGAGAAATGTTGCTCCATTGCTCGTGCATGCCTGTTTGTTGGGCAGTGCTCTCTGAGACACAGGAGTGAGAGTCGAGTGGCGAATCTTCTGGATGTCTGTTGAGATTGCAGCTTTTCTATGTCGAACATTCTTTCCGCAGTTAGATGTACGCTTTTCGCTGCACAGAGGCGTGCGCGTAGATCGGCTGCAACAAGGTAATGATCCGATTCGATGTTGCGTCCTCGGATCGTACGTACATCTAATACACTAGAAGCGTGTCTTCCATTTATCACAACATGTTCGATCTGACTACCATGTTTCGGGCCCCGGCGAATTCGATCAGCCTCTGTCCGTTACCGGATGTTTCGTTGTGCAGGCTGAATCTTCCGACTGTGGAACCAAAAATTCCCTCCTTGCCCACCCTGGCGTTGAAGTCGCCAAGCATTATTTTTATGTTGTCGCGGGGGCAGCGATCATAGAAGGAATCTTTGGTCGCCTCATTCTTCTCTTCCATCGGGGCGTGGACACAAATAAGCGATATGTTAAAAAACGCTTCTGTGGAACTTAACTGTCAATAATCTTCTCAAGAATAAATGGGAGGGAAAATAATATCATATGCCGATGTTATTGTTATAGCAATCTCGGGAAAACAGCTTCCAACATTATGTGGAAGATCTCTCAACAGATTATCACTTTGGTGTAAAAGTCGAGGACTTGAAGTAAATCCGAAAAAAAAAAACGGATATGATACTATTTAGCAGGAAACATAAAACACCTGCTCTTAAACACATATTTCTTGGAGGGAAACCACTTAGAGTACCAGAAAGGCGAAATATCTAGGACTTGTACCGGATAGGAAGCTAAATTGGGGGCTCACATAATTGGAAAGAAATGGGGACTGGAAACCAGAATGATATACTGTGCATAGCAGTGGTTAGGCCTATTATCTATTATGGTATTGTAATATGGTGGAATGCCCTTGTGAAGGGTGTGAACATCAAAAAACTTGACAAGGTTCAAAAACTATTGTAGCATCTGTTCTCATAACTGGCGCGATGTCAACCACACCATCGAAAGCATTCTATACGACATTAAACTTCCTGGCGATAGATCAGAAGGCGGCAATAAGGCTGAACACTATAAGCAAAATCCTGGGTGGCACTTCGGAGCTTCCTGGTGGTAGACTATGCACTCCCGCCTACACTTGCCATTACAACGACCCTCCCTTTTTTGTTTTTTTGTTTGGGTAGGAGGTTAAAATCAAAATGTCAGGAACATCATCAAAGGCGCCGTCGCACCAGAGGTATGTGGGGCATGCTCCCACTAACACTATAACATTCCTCCTCCTCGGCTGGAGATCTCCTTCAGTTTTAGGCTCCCCGAGGTCTGTAGTGTCTTTCAGGCTGAACTGGTGGCAATAATAAAAGCCGCGACACTGGAACAGAGTGATGCGATATCTGGAAACGATATCTACATTTTCACTGACAGCCAGGCAGCGATAAAATCCCTCACAAAACAGTCGACAACCGCTAAAGTAGCCATGAAATGTCGCACATCTCTTAACGAGATGGCTGAGGCATTTCGCCTAAGGATAATGTAGGTTCCTGGCCATCGCGACATTGAAGGTAACTACAGAGTCGATGAACTAGCGAGACTCGGCACCAAATCCACCGATGAGTACATAGACAATGACATAGGCATACCCTTGCAAACATGTAAGCTACTCATCCTTGAAGAAAGAGTAAGGAAAGCAAATAAAAGAAGGCGTAATCAAGCCACCTGCAAAATCGCCCGTCAACTGTGGCCGACTCTCAATGCTAAACGCACAGAATCTCTGCTAAGCCAAAATAAACACAGTCTTAGCACATGACTTCTGTAGAAGTTGTCTAGATGAGGAAAAGGAAGAGATAATGCCATTGTCCTGCTCTATCCAGACGGAGATTTACTATTCTTGGACATTGGAATTGGAAAATTTCAGTTCTGCAGAAACTAAAATTCTAAACTATTCTAAAATTTTTGAAAAACACCCACTGTTTAGGAAAAAAAGGGAAAGCTCCCCACGCGCATCACAATGGGCTATGAACCTGAGTGTGTCCCACAGGACAACCGCTTCAACCTAACCTAATCTGGTGTTACCACCTCATTTGGACGTTCACTACGTTGTACATCATCGGTGTCTCTACGACCATTAAGTAAGCAAACAATCGCTTTATTGTTGTTTCTGATGCAGCGGAGTCCATTGCTTCGCTTAACCGGTATTTTTCCCCATCAAGAAGCAGTGTAAATTTAAAACACGAAATTCGTTTAGATCCATTGTTTTAAAAAGAACAAAAGTAACACCACTCTTAGCACAATAACTCACGAACTATAGAATATAATATCATGAAATTCTAACATCTGTGTTTTTAAGGTTAGTACTAGTTGAAAAAGAGGTGAATTTAATAAAACCTGTGCCATCTATGTGTTAGGCCCGGGATTTTTCAGCCCATGTGTTAAAAGCTTCCGCTAACGAGAAATAGAAGAATTTGTATTCTAATTCGCTGAACAACTTATTACTTATTAAAGATGAAAGCCTAGGTTCAAAAACCATTGTGGGTATAAATCCCAATATGATAAAAAAGTTTGTTTCTAACAGCGGTCATCTCTCGACATTCAATGGCAAACCTCCGAGTGCATCCGTGCCATAAAACAGCTTCTCTTAAAATATCATCTGCCGTTCGAGGGCGACATAAAACTATATGTCACTCCATTTTTATGGTAGATCACTATCAAGATGCACACCATAATTTGTTTTTTTTTGTCTTTAATAATTTCAACAGTTTCCACATGCGTTTACACCCTTTGGGGGTATGCCCGAGCTACTCTTCCTATTTGTGGTGTGCGTCTTTATGTTGTTCCACTTTTTCATGACAAAAATACGCTCGGAGGTTTGCCATTACCTAAGGAGGAGCGTCAACCATTAGAAAATATTTCTTCTATCAATTGGTGTTTTGTGCAGGAGGGGGCACATCCGAATGGTAGTCACGCTCCAACCCTTTCGGTTACGCCGGCATAATAATATAAATTATTGAACCAAAAATTCAAAATGTTGCTTTACACTTAATTCAGTTACAGTTGGCACTTTTCTACTTTTTAAAGTTTTCCCTTTATGTTATTAAAATTTATTTGGCAGTAAAAGAGTTGTCAGTTGAATGGCCTATCGAAATACTCAGTACGAGCAGTAGCCAATAATTGATCGACCTTATAATTTTGCAACAGAGTGTATATGTGGTCAAAAAATAATTAATTTTTTTTTCTAAAACTTACCCAATATGATCGAATTTCTGCGTTCATTCTATACATGGATACAAAGCCATGGTATGGCATGTGATGAAAGACAAATCTGATAATAGGGAGCAAAGCGTTCCTCTCAAAATATGCTTGCTAAAATATGTATGTATGTGTTAATTTATATATTATTTAACAATAAACGCAACTGTTCAAAAGTTTCAGATGACGCCTGAGACTTACTCTCGAAAAGGTATAAACAGAGGGTAAATCAGTGGAAAATGTGCACAAAAAATCAAGACGGCATATGGATGTGGTTTGTGGAGTTGGCCAGTCAACTGGAAACCAAACAAACAACTTCAACTGGTTCTGTTCATGGCAATGCGGCGCGAAGCCTGAGACCAGCTAAATTTTACTGCGGAAACTGTGCTGCCACTTGACTGCACTATATGTGTGTCCCTGTCATGTGATACAAGAAAAAGTGCACTGCGTACAACAGTAAGTGACAAAAACCACGATGAGGTTATGCGAACATGCATACAGGTACTCAAACAAATGTATAAGTATATACTTATTTATCACTAAAGTTGTCCATAGCTGATAAAAATTATAATATATTATGTATAATCAAAATTGTATTTGATTCTATTCTTTTTTAAGTAAATTGCTGTAAAGTAAAATAATATTGTAATATATTTTAGAAAGTCGTATTTGTAAAATCCAAGAGCTACTTCCAACGTAATTCTTTGTAAGCTTTTTCTTTGTGTGTGGTATATTACTGAGCAAGGACATTTCCTCTGAACCAGCAAGTGCAAATAGGTTCCCGTCATGTATTGTAGCGATTATACTTGTATGTAAGCACTTTTACTTACAGGTTTTCATTTCTGTTATCCTGCCTAAGTACAATATACGTATGTACATATGTATGTATCTGTTTGATCTTCAACGCGGCAATGCTGATATCATTCTTAATTGGTTTCAAATTCAGTTAACCTTTACTTACTCACAAACGAATGCTCATGTTTTTTGATTTTAAAGAAAAACTTAATTTATGTAATTTTACTGCACTCTCGTTTACATTTGTCACTTAAAATTCTAATATTTTTAATGTGCAATATGCATCGACAAAAATAAAGAAAAGTTTTTTTCTTTAGAGATTCTACTATTTCCTGGTTGTTTGATTCATGATTTTAGTTAAGGTTTTATTTACAAATCGCGTTGTACAAGCGTTTTTCTGCACAAATTGCATTAACTCCTAGTCGTTCTCAAGAGTTGAACATTTTACAAATATCTTTGAGGCGAATTTTGAACAAAGACCTTGGTACGACGCTGGTCAGTCGTGGAAGTTATCTGAATGAAATAGTGCTTCTGGTTACTTATGAATGAAATAGTGCTGCTGGTTACTTATGAAGCACTATTTCATTCAGGATCGTAATATCAAATAAAAATAAATACACACTGAAAACAAATTATTCGCTTCTTACTTAAAGCTATTTCAAATTTCATACGTTAGATGGACCGCCCTGTATAGCTTACAATTTTGCTAAAATTACAAATCTGTTGAATACTGTTAGTATTACATATAGTATTAAATATAATATTTAAAAAGGGCTTTTCCAGATGTTCAAGATTTCTAAATAAATAACATCTTAATAACTTAATTCACTTACATTTGTTGTTTGCGTGTTGATATTGTTCCAGAAATGGAGGGACCTATGCAGACAGATGGTTTTCTATGAGGAGCTTTCCATGGCAGTAATATACTCGAGGGTTTGCCTTTGTCACCGAGGGATGACCGCTATTAGAAAAAACTATTCTATTATTTGGAGTTTCAAGTTCAGTTTACAAAAAATTACGAACATTCATTAAAAATTGGGAAACTTAGATGAAAATTTGTTAAATTTTGTTTTCAATTTGCACTACGTTTGAATCTTGGGATTTGTATGGTTTTTTAGGAGAATTAATTATAGTAGAAGCTCGATTCTTGCACGTAAGTGCAAGTTTCGAGGTTGTCGCAAGGACTGAAGTTTTTTTCCATGAAATTAAAATAATTTTTTTACTAACATCAATCCAATTTTTTTATTTTTATTATCATTTGAAATTAAAGAAATGTTCGATTTTGTTTGTTAAGTACCACACTGTTTCTAGCCTCATCACGTCTTAGTTCTTTTACCGACTGTTTCGTTATCTGCATTACAGCATTCTTCATTTAAAGCTGTGGGTCTCATTGCTCGATTTCAGATTGACATACTACTTGCTGCAATGGTTCTATTTCCCGAAGCAAATTGCAATGAATTGACAGCTATCTGTAATCGTAACTCCTATCGTCAGAATCTCAGTCAGACTCTTTTTCGAACAGTTTTTGAAATGGTGGCTGAATTAAAGTTGCAGTAAGAGCACACGCACTAGCTAAAAAGCATATTGCATTCTTCAAGTTGATATTTCGCAGTGACTTATCGATAGTTTCTACACGAGCAACTATGTGACTTAAAGGGAATTTTTTATAGTTCGAGTTAGTAAGACCTGTGACGTTTTGATACATAGACTGTATTAGAACCGTACAGTTCGGAGAAAAGCACATTACCGATAGCTTGCCATCGTAGCTTTTTATTTTCCTTCTTTTGCGATGCCATGGAGCATTATCAATAAAAATAAGTGCTTTTTCCGGAAGATTTTGCGCACGAAGAAGCTCTTTTACTCGTACCTGTTTATTTAAGCAATTTATGACTAAGACAGGATTCTTTATTTTGACAAAAAATGAACATACCTTTGGAACAAATGTTCAGTAAAGCTAAGGTCATCCAAGCACTTTTATTTCCTTTGTAGGCAACAGGCATATCACTAAAAACATTTAATGAACGCGAGTTCGTCGATTTCCTAATAACCATTATTTTTATTTTGCGATTTCCAGCTGCATATATAAAAACAAGGAACGTTATTCCAAAAATTTTCTCTTTGCCATTATGAGGTCACACCATGCTAAAGTTAACCCAAAACTATCATTTCGTCAGCAAATGTATTACACGATGACCAAAGAGGAAGACTGAGAACGTAAAAAAATTGTGTCCCAAGTATCGAGGTGTGCAAGTATGGAGTATGTGTAAGAATCGAGTAACTACTGTAAATTAAAACAAAAACCTAAAAGAAAAACAAATAAATTGGTACAACTTGTCAATACCTCACTTCTTTATATTTTCTTGAAGTTCACTTAGTACGGATAATTAATTGGTTTCAAATTCATAATTTTATTTCATTAGCTAATTATAAGTTAGCTAATAATCAATGCTTTATTTTGGGTCACTAAAATGTTCCGCTAGTTTCGGATCTAGCTGTTTTCAGCTATTGATATACATAGTGTTCTAACAATGGCTTAAACCTTACTTGACTAATAGATGTAGCGTGGTAACAATGATGGGCTTTCCTCCGGACCTAGGTATTTTGGAGCCTTTACTGTTTTTTATTCATCAATAATATTAGTAAATGTTGTTCCTTCGATGATGTATAATTATTTTCTGTAATAAATAACGTGTCTGAGCGTTATGCGGATTTGAACTCGTTGGTATTTTATTGGTACCAAAAGTCTTGACTTCAAATTGATTTTGGTGGCCAATCCACTGATCCGAGACGAGAGATAAATTACTCCCTGACGACTGTATGGCAAGTTGTGCCGTCTTTTTGGAACCAAATGTTGTGCAGATCAAAAAAAGTCACTTGTCAGGACACGATAGCGTTCGCCATTCACTGTTATATTAGCACCAGCCTCGTCTTTGAAGAAATATGGGCCGATGATTCCTCCAGCCCATAGGTAGCACCAAACGTTTTTTTTTTTTCAATGGATGTAATGACTGTTCTTGAATTGCATCGAGTTGTTCTTCAGCCCAAAAACGGCAATTTTGTCTAATGATAATCTGGAAGATCTGCAAAACCGCTGGTATTACCTCATCTTTTGATTAACAACGCTTTCCATACATGCATTTTTTAGGTCTGGAAACAGATGAAAGTCGCTAGAGACCAAATCTGGTGAATACGGTAGATGCTCTAAAAATTCGAACTTTAATTAATGAATTTAACCATTGTCAAAATGCTGTCGTGTGATTTTTGACTTCTGCACAATATTTCCTTCAGCTGGCCTAAAAGATTCTAATAATATTGAGAATTTATTGTTTTACCAGTTTATAAATGCTCCACAAACAAAATTCCTTTCACATTCCAAAAAATTGGTGCGAACACCTTCTTGTCCGATTTCTAGATACGAAGTGTTCGCTATCGAGAGATGATAACGAACTTTTTATGGCCCGAATTGGAAGATATGGATGTGGACGATATGTGGTTTCAATAGGATGGTGTCACTTGTCACACAGCTAACGAAATGCGAATGGCTCTTTTGCGCGAAAAATTTGATGGCCGAATGATCTCACGTAGCGGCGATGTCAATTAGCCGCCAAGATCATGTGGTTTGACACCGTGGGACTTCTTTCTTCGGGGTTATTTGAAAGAAAAGGTGTACGTCGATAGGCCAGCAACAATTCAACAGCTAAAGGGTGAGATAGTTCGGCACATTAACGGCATAGAACCTCAATTATGCCTCAGCGTCATCGAAAATTTGGACCATCGGATGGAGGTTTGCGTTTTGAATGACCAGAGTTTTGCAATAGAATACTAGGAATTTTATAAATATTCATTATTATATACCTTCTTGTTGGGCGTACAATTCCTGGCATATTCGGAAGATATTTACATCATCGGCCTTAACAACCGTCTCATAAGTTCTGCCTTTTCTAAGCTGGATAAAGAAGCAAAGCGAATGGGTCTAATTTTGAAGAAAGGGTTTGCTGCGACCTAAAACACGAACCGGCCTGTTGTTGACGGAAACCGTAGTAGTTTCGGATTTTTTGGAAGCTGTTGAAGTAATTCCAGAAAATTAGAAGTAATAAAACGTAACCACAACTGCAAGAACTCTTTTTTCAAGAAACAAGATTAGGAATGTCTTGAAAATTACAAAACGGCAAGCGAAAACTACATAGGTAGGTGCCGACGACAGATATTCCTGGGTAAATCACCTCACTGAAAGTCGAAAAGCACCGAAGAGATGATGAGGCACATGTACTCGTAGCAGCATCAGGATGTCTGAACAAGCAAAACTCTTATCTTATTTATGCCTCTCACAAACAAACTAAACATGCTATATTGCTAAAACTGTGTACGTATCTTCGAGATGAGAGTACCAATATAAAAAATAATAATAATCGAAATTTGCAACCTTAGCCTTATTTTTTGTACACACCTCGTATGTATATACATACTTATATACATAAAGATCAGCTTTGTTCAATCACAGCACCAATAACAAAACTGTGATGCATTTGGCGTCAGTGTAGATTTCTTGTTGGAATCTGATGATATGGACATTAGGTCATTTGTTATCAACTTTCTCAAATTTTGAAAGAATTAAAAACCTATTTTTAAAATCTAGGACTGCCCCTTGTTTTAAAAAGCAAACCATTGGGTAAGCCGTAAAAAGAAACATACCTAAAAGTTTAAGTCAGAAGTAAAACGCCAAATATAAGAGGTGTTACCAAGTAATATCATATATATGTAGGTAATATAACTAAGCAATAGTCCTTAGAATTCGCCTTTGCGTAGCAGTTTAATACCAAAGTGGCGAATTGTATCAGGTCAGTCCATAAGTTCGTGCGTATTTTACACATAATTTCACTTTTGTATGATTTTGGCATACAAAAAATTATTCGCGGGGATATAACGGAACTATTTATATTTTCTTTGATATATTGTGCATTCAACAAGTGATTTTAATCGCGGATAGAAGCACGTGTTGTTAAAAATAACATGGAATCTTCGAACGCGTATAAGAGGCATATTTTGTATTTTTTTTATAAAAGTGGCAAAAATGCAACAACTGCTGCTGTAGAAATAAAGACTGTTCACGGAGAGGATACCGCGAGTGTAAGGATTGTGCAAAAGTGGTTTTCAAAATTCCGAAGTGGTAACTGCGACGCGGAGGATGCCTCTCGCGCTGGTCGTCCTGAAGTCTTTAACTCCGACGCCGTACTCGAACTCGTGGAAGCTGAGCCAAATCTGGCAGTCGATATTATAAGCTCAGAGGTTAAATTCATCGCATGGAACAGTTCACAGGCACCTGGTTCAGTTAGGAAAGGTTTCTAAGCTGGGGAAAATGGGTTCCGCATAGACTTTCCGTCGCCAACCTTCAGCAGAGAGTGAATATGTGTTCTCAGCTGCTGCAACGGCTTGAAAATAAAAGTTTTTTGAACCGTATTGTTACTGGTGGGGAAAAGTGGGTCCTTTACTTTAATCCTGTTCGCAAACGCCAAGGGTTAGATAAAGATGAAACACCAGAACCGACCCCTAGAGATAGCCTTCACCCAAGAAGATTCTCCTGTCTATTTGGTGGGATATGGCCGGTATTGTTTATTATGAGCTTCTGAAACTAAACCAAACGATAACTGCTGATTATTATTCCCATCAGCTATCAAACCTGAATGAGGCACTTAAAACAAATCGACCGTCTTTAGTGAATAGACGCAAAGTTTTGTTTCACTACGACAACGCAAGACCTCATACCGCAACACAAACATTAGGCAAGCTGAACGAGCTCGGATGGGAGCTAATGTTGCATCCACCATATTCTCCAAATATTGCACCTTGTGATTATCACCTTTTCCGTAGACTTTAATCCTATATGAGTAACAAGAACTACTCCTCCAAAGAAGCTATAAAAAGGGATATCGAAGCGTATTTTTGCTCCAAGGACAAAAAGTTTTTGAGCAGGGAATTAAAAATGTGTCTAAACGTTGGGAAGATATTGTAAATAATGAAGAAAAATATATTATTGATTAATAAATACTTTAAACATCTTTTTTATTAATTTTAAAACCACCTTTAAAAACGCACGAACTTATGGACTTACCTGATATTTGACGCAAAGTGAATGAGAAAACAATTGATGGTGATTTAATAATTCTAAAAATGGAAAACATATTTCATAAATTGGGAAAATTTTCTTATGTTCCTATATTGGAGCAACCGACCTCGCAAACGGCTTTTATCAAACCAATTAAGGACAATACTCGTATGCTTTTTGGCCTTAAAACGGCTCTGCCACTTTTCATAGAATAATAATCATGCCATTAGAGAATACAGATCAACATTGTATATTATGACGATATTCGTATATTTTCAAAGAGTATACGGAGTTCATTAAAAGAATATAAAACACCTTTGGGGTTTAATTTAAAAATTCAATTCCATAAGAGTCAGCTTCCTGCATTAACAACAAATTTTTTAGGCTATCTGTTGGTAAAAAACTTAATCCCTCAAGTTATCGACTCAATCGCCAACTAGCGTAAGCAAATTATACACGTGTTAGGTATTACAGGGTACTATGAAAAATGTATTGGTGATTATGCGAAGATGGTTTCAATGGTTCGCTATTTGGAACAAGGTGTAATCCCACTTTAGGAGGCTGCTGCTAACAAAAGAATATATAAATTTCTGTCGTCGGTACCTATGTAGTTTTCGTTTCACATTTCACTACTTTCCATATTCTGGAATTACTTTAACAGCTTCCAACAAATCCGAAACTACTACGGTTTCTGTCAAAAACAAGCCGGTTCTTATTTAAGATCAAAATACGACCCATTCGTTTCGCTTCTTTAGCCAGCTTAGAAAAGGGAGAAATCATAACGCGGCTGTTAAGGCTGATGATGTCAATATCGTCCGAATACGTCAGCAATTGAATGCTCTTATAATAAATGGTGCTCGAGCGATTAAATTCTGCGGCTCGCGCAATCTTTTCCAGCATCAGGCTAAAGAAGTCAAACGATAGAGGGTCACCCTGTCTGAAACCTCGTTTGATATCAAATGGCTTGGAGGGGTCCGTGGAGGGATACCAAATTCACACATCGCTTCATATATACAATCCCTTTTCGTCGAATGTGGCTTTAAAATCGACGAAAAGATAGTATGTGCCGATTATACTTTCAAGGTATTTTCAAAGGCTTGGCTTATTACGAATAACTGGTCAATTCACTGGCCTATATACAAATAAAAAAATTAATGTTTCTGTGAAATGTTGTACGTATATTTTCCACAGTATGCAAACAAACACTCGGTGCTTGATTTACAAGGCAAGAGCCACAAAAAATTATAAAGGGTTTTCCAATAACAGGTGTCGAAAGATGATTAACGATTTTTTATGGCCAGAATTGGATGGTATTGATCTGGACAAGGTTCATTTTCAACATGGCGATGTACGTGCCACACAAGCAACGAAACCATTGATATTTTACGGGAAACGTGTCCGGACCGTGTTATCTCTCGAAATGGTGATCACAATTGGCCACCGAGATCTTGTGATTTAACACCTTGTGACTTTTTCTTTGGAGCCACGTGAAAGAGAAGATCTACGCCAACAGCCCAGATCGATTCAAGACCTCAAAGATGGAACTCGTGAGGCTATAGAGGGCATAGGGCAGCCGCTATGCGATGCGGTTATGGACAATTTTATGAAAAGGATATTGTCCTGTAAGCGTGGTCGTGGGGGTCATTTGCCGGATGTTATTTTATAATGAAATAAATATCCGATCATTTATATTGAAAAATAGCATTTTTCTTTGAATATCAAAATAACATCTCTCATTGGAAAACCCTTTACTTTAGCTGAGTATCAATGTTTTTATTTATTACACCTTATACCCGGCATGCGTTGACACACCTCAATAAATAAAGCAAAACCAACTAATTAGAAAAAATGAAATAAAAAGATAATTATTATTTTCATTAGTTTTTTATCCCAACCCAAACACTGTATTTGGCCTTCCCGTTGATAGAGAAACGATTTATCCGGAATACGAAGCCTAAAGAAAAGTATAAATGGTTGACAAAAAATAAAACTATTCCTAGCTTTGCGTCATATTGACACTGTTATGTCTGAGTTAAGAATATTCTTTTATGTCATTTATGTTTTTCATATTATGCTGCCAATGTGTAAAGAAGGAACAAAGCAAGTAGACAAAAAACATGCAAGACGAATGCTTAAACACATTTCTAAGCGCTACAATGGCTGTAATGTCTGTCATTTGAATGCAGAAAAATAGCATATTGATAATAATGGATATTCTCTGTGCGACTACACTATAATTAATTGTGATAGCACAACGAACATTCGGGGAGGTGGTATTGCTTTATGTTTTAAAAATTATTTTAAATGGAAAGAGATCTGTAGCTCAGATCAGTCACAAGAAGTCGTATACATTTTTGCTGAACTTCATAATAATAATAGCATGTATTGACAACCCTAGCAATAGAATTGACCTCTCAGTGATATTTGATAAATTGGTTGAATTCACTATCTTCAATGAAGATATTATTGTATGTGGTGACTGAAGTGTAGACCTTGTTTGTCATCATTTTTTTCCAGGAGCTTGATAGATAGTTTTCAATCGCTAGGAGTTTCAGTCATCAATGAATATGCTGCTTGTCAGTGACAGAGATTACGTCAGACATATTGATCAGCTTCCTATGGCTGGAGTTTCTGACCTCGATTTGATATTCTTATCCTACAACATTTATCTCAATAGACCAAATCAAGTAGAGGCATTATTTTTTACAGATTCTACAGGGTCCGACGCTCAAGGTATAACTAATTAAAAAGGCCATAATTTTAGTTTGGAAAATTACTTTTATTCAATTCAAAGTAAAAATGTGTGAAAATAATACAAAATTAAGAATCAATTTACTTTTGCTCGATATGACCAACTTTCGTCTTGTCTATGGCCTTGAAATGGTCCAGAAACGAATCGTAAGCTGCCCGAATGTGACTTGCAGGTATTTTGGCCTACTCGCAGACAATGGCTTTTTTCAGCGCCTCGAGACTAATGAATCTTTTAGTTCGGACCTTGCTCTACAAAATGGTCCAAACAGAATAATTCACTGGGTTCGCGTCTGGTGAATTTGAGAGCCATTGTGTAGACGTTATGCAGTTCGGAGAGTTGTTTTTTAGTCATTCTAGGTCCAGTCGAGCTTTGCGAAACGGTGCCGAGTGCTGTTGAAACGTCCATGGTCTGCCATCGAAATGTTTGTCTGCCCAAGGCTTCAAACCAACCTCCAGAATACTTTCTCGATAATATTTCGCATTTAGCTTGACGCCAAGCTCGATAAAAATGATTGGAGAGCGCTCATCTGTGGTGACAGCGGCTCAAACCATTATCTATGGCGGGCGCTGCCTCCTAGTGGCCAGCCAATCAATGACTCAAATTCTCGTATGAACGGTCGGTCAAATGAAACCTATCGTTTCGGGAGTTTACGAATTACTCAATTTGAAAATTTTCTCGTTAGGAAACAGAAGCAACTCCTTCACTCTCTCAGAACCCACATCCTCGTTACCAACTTGTTTAAAAGATATACGAGGTTGTTGACATCTAAGCCAGACAGCTGGTCAAGACTCTCAAGTAGCGGTTTGCCCAGGGTTAACATTCTGTCCTTTCATAGGGCAGGGCATTCACAGAGGAAATGTAATATTGCTTCCTTTTTCTCCGGTTGTTTGCAATTGTGACAGTATGTGTTGTGAGTGATGCCCATTTTGGCTGCTTGTTCCCTTACAGACCAAAAGCCAGTTATGACTGCCGTTAGGCGTCCCATCGTTGCATGTTTATCAATGTTGACGATTGCTTAAGGTTATAGATGAGCCATAACGTTCTGCTAATTCTGCATTTCGTCTGGTCTCTCCATCTACAATCCGCGATTCGGAGGGATTTTAGGGAAATTGCACTCTTGACTGCACCTAATGGTGTGAATACCGATTCTGCAAGAGCGTTATTCATGACAGATCCCCTTCTTGCCAGTTCATCTGCTTTTTCAGTACCTTCAATGCTCGATATCCCGGGACCCAGATTAAGATAACTTTATGGTTTTCACTCAAGGTGGCAAGGCTAGTCCTGCCTTGCTCCACCAGTTTAGGGATTGTTTTCGCCGAATCCAGTGCCTGGATTGCAGCTTGGCCATGCGATGAGTAGCCTACAAGCTTCCCCAATTGCCGGTACTTCCGCCTGAAAGACACTGCAAGCATTAGGGAGACGCACAGATTTTCCAATTTTAAGTCTATGAGAATATATACCAGCTCCAACACCACAATCCATTTTACTGCCATCTGTATAGACTGTAGTGTCGAAGTTGTTTAATGAGCATGCCTTATTCCATTCTTTCCTAGATGGAAAGAGAGTAGCAAAATTTCTACTGAATGTTACTGTCGGGACGATATAGTCAGTCCTCTTCGAGGTATACTGGGTTTGTCGCAGTAATAGACTGGCATAGCCATGAGGTTTTTCCTTCCAGCGACCCGCTTCCTTTAACCTAAATGCACTCATTGTTGCCATCTTTTTGATATGTAGACCTACCGGACTAACGTGTGTCAGCGCATTCAGGGCCTCCCTAGGACATGGTCTGATTGCACCGACTGTTGTTGCACAGGCTGTTCTTTGTATTCTGCCAAATAATTTGATGTTGTATTCTTTCTCTAGAGCTTTCCACCAAACCACCTAGCCAAATGTTAAAATTGGTCACTGCCTGTGTAAAAATCACACACTTGCCAGCTTGCTGATCGTACTAGGCCCCGATTATTGATGCACGACCATTCACTTCGAAGGTGTTTTCCCCTCCAGTGTTTAACAGAACGGTATCAAGCAGTGAGAATGTCTTAACCAAGGCATCACCCCCTTTTCTTGGCGTATCTGCTACACCATTCCAAGGCCCACGCATTGAAATCACACGCAATCTCGTTTGGTGTGGTACCACGAGCGTTTTGCAAAAGTTTATCCAGCAGGTTTTCGAACTCTGCTTGCGTCAACTTCGGCAGTGCGTAGCAAATGTGGAAATACCATAGATGCCACATTTTTTTGCTCTGGTATAATAACACTGTGTGACAAAAAAAAAAATTATATATACTTTTATGGAGACCTAGCACAACTTGTGGCTATAGAAAAACCAAAAAAAATGGTTCAGGAGAAATTTCCAATACACCCCCAAAATCTCATTTTATGGCCATAAAACCGTTTTTCAGTAGGTTGATGTGAAGAATAACTCCTAACTTCGCCAATTTCCATCCGATTTCGAATTTGCTTTTTTAGTTCGAAAGAACAAAAACAAGCCTTTTTGACAGTGTGTTGACAATTTTTCTGAAATGACAACTGACGAGACTGTAGACGGAAGTATTTGGATTTTTTTTATTTTTTCTCTATTTTTTCAACTTTGACATAATTTTTACGATATTATCCGATATTGAGGATTTTTTTAGTACCCTACTGTTATAGTAAATTTAATTTTGCGTCAAATGAGCTATATTTGACTGTAATTGAATTAAAATTAATAGAGTTGTGTGAGTTTTAAGATTTTTTCTTTTTTTTTACTACGAGATTTGGTATGCGTTTCGAAGCATGAAAATGAATGATAAAGCAAATTCGAAATCGGATGGAAATTGGCGAAGTTAGAAGTTATTCTTCACATCAACCTACTGAAAAACGGTTTTATGGCCATTTTTCTTAGTTTTACTATACCTACAAGTTGAACTAGGTCTCCATAAAAGTTTAATTTCACTGTCGGTGTGCGGTTTGCCCTGCAGGGTATTTCCTCCACAGGCCCATATAGCCCAGAATATTTACTTTTCTTGTCCGAGACCCACGTTCCGATGTTAAGGTTTTTATGCTGGTCGCTGACTAGCACCACATCCACCTTATTTTCGTATACCCTTTGTTTAAGCAGCTCTTGCGCAGCCTCGTAATGGCTTAGATTGATCTGCTCAATCTTAATTTTTTAGTTTTAATATACGCCGCTTGATCAGTGGACATTTTCTGCTCCCAATCTGGTGGCTTATATCCTCTGTTTCATTTCTTTTACACGCTACGCAGAAGGGCTTTTTCTCGCTTACTTTCACTTGGTGACCCTTCTCTCCACATTTGAGACAGTTCTGGTTTCTGGCGCCTTCGTTTGTATATGTCCTCGCCAGGTGTCCATACTCCAGGCATCTGTAGCATCTCCTCAAGTCAGGATTTTCTCTTATTGGGCACATCACCCAGCCGATTTTGAGCTTTTGCTTAGTAAGCAGTAGCCTTGCGTCCAGCGCTGGTAGGCTTATCACTGCTGTTTGCGTGCTTGCATACACCGTTTTAACACTTTTTATTGCGCTAACCACCAAATAGGTTAAGCTCGTTAACTTGCGTTCGTATTGCCTCATCTATGTCCTCTTTGGCTGTGATTTCATCTAGATCACGGATTTACACCAACATTTCGTGGGTTAGGACCTTGATTTTCAACTGAAGCAGGTTTTCGTCTTTGGACGTCTTTCTTATTCGCGTAACGTTTTCGCCAAATTCATCACCTGTTTTAACCACCCTGAGAATGTCACTGTATGTCATATTTCCAACACGTGCAATGACAATCGCATCCAGCCTCGGGGGTGGCTTATTGCCACTTTCGAACCGGGAGTGAGAGGTAAATGCCTTAAGTCATTGTCTGTTCCTCTTAACTCGTTCCTGACGATTTTAGAACAGCAGTGCCCAGTGCTGCTCTTCAGCAGAGACCACTTCAATCCTATGATATCGAAACAAACGTAACAAAAATTTCAATCGCACTGTAATGTTAAGAAGATAATCTAAGGTGAAAAATATTTCTGTGGTACCATTTTGCTGTTTCCTGACTATTGTGTGCTTCTCTACGTATTGCAGTCCACGATTAAGTGATTTAATTCGCTATCGACAATTCTTCGCCAGGTTCTAACAGGGGCATTTGGCCGATGGGGTCCTTGTGGGTTCCACCTTAGTGCTTGCTTTGCAATATAGTTCTTCCCTTTGCAAAGTGTGTATCCTATCCATTGCCATTTCCGCTTCTTGATTTGATTCCTTGCATACCCTTGATTGACTCGATCCCAGAGATCTTCCTTTGATGTGCGAGCAAGTCACCATATTTTTAGAAACCACCTAAACAAAAACTTTGTCTTGTGATCAATAAATGTTGAATATTTCCAGATTTTCGAACCATAACATAACAGTGACTTCACATTAGAGTTGAATATTTGCAGCTTAGTTTTTTGTTTGATTTAACCGGACCACCATATATTGCGCAGCATACTAAACACGGCTTTGGCCTTAACGATTCGGGTAGCAAAGTTTTTGTCGGTCCCACTCTTATTTGTAACTATACTACCCAGGTACCAAAATCGTTGGACGAATTCAATATTATATATATATGTATATATAATTGGCGCGTACACCCTTTTAGGGTGTTTGGCCGAGCTCCTCCTCCTATTTGTGGTGTGCGTTTTGATGTTGTTTACAAATGGAGGGACCTACAGTTTCCGAACTGCAGATATTTTTATGGCAGAAATACACTCGGAGGTTTGCCATTGCCTGCCTAGGGGCAACCGCTATTAGAAAAAACTTTTTCTTAATTTTGGTGTTTCACCGATCGGTACCAGGGGGTTTAAAAAACAAATATTGAAATATTTTATCAAATTGTGTAGTTCAATTGAAATTGGATAAGCCCTACTAAGAATTTTCGATGACGGACGATACCAGAATGTAGTCCTTAAGCAAATGGTTCCAAAAACTTTTTTGAAAAATTTTCTAAAGATTGTCATTAGAAAGTGGGAAGCATTGATGACAATATTTAGAAGTTTATTCAATTTTCTGTGAATTCTCTTTAAAACTTTAAATTGTAAGGTTTTTGTGATACAACGATCTATGTTTTTATAAAAAATTAACAAAAAAAAGTTTAGCATTAAAAATATTGTAAAAAGATAAAGTTATAATATATAATTATGTGAATACAAGTATAGGGTTATCTAATAAAAGGAGTTATTTTGATATTCAAAGAAAAATTCTATTCTATTCTTTAATATAAATGAACGGATATTTATTTCATTATAAAGAGGAAGGTATGCCGTTAATAGTGGAAAATACGGCTACGCTTACAGGACAATATCCTTTTCATGAAATTTTCCATAACCGAATTGCAAAGTGGCTGCCCTATGCCCTCTATGGCTTCACGAATTCCATCTTTGAGGTCTTGAATCGATCTGGGCTGTTGGCGTAGATCTTCCCTTTCACGTGGCCCCAAAAAAAAAGTCACAAGGTGTTAAATCACAAGATCTCGGTGGTCAATTATGATCACCTCTTCGAGAGATAACACGGTCCGGAAACTTTACCCGTAACAGATCAATGGTTTCGTTGCTTGAGTGGCACGTAGCACCGTCTTGTTGAAAATAAACGTTGTCCAGATCAATACCATCCAATTCCGGCCATAATAAATCGTTAATCATCTCCCGATAGCGATAGATAACACCTGTTATTGGAAAACCCTTTATGAAAATGGGGAGTGAGTTCGTAGCGTTTTTATATTTTATTATATTTTATAACGATTTATTTGCTGTTTGACAAAGGGTAAGTTTTCATTTGATAGGATGCTTTCTGCTCTATAAAACCGTGTTAATTGTTACGTTGAGTTATTTAATTTTTTATTAGTTTTGAGGCTTGGAAGTGGAGGCAAAAATCGACATTTTCGACACCTACTCTTCTTTGCTTTTCCTCGAGGTCAAAAACTGCCGAAGCCTAAAGCACGAATTTCAAAAATGGCGACTTTGACGTCAATGACACGCCCTGCAGCGGAAGGCCTTCTGAATTAAAATTCTTCATCCAAAGAAGATCATGATATGTTTTTGGTGGGACTGGAGGGGCATGGTGCACTGGGGACTGCTCGAAAGGAATGCCACGGTCAACAAGAAGCTCTACGTTGCCCAGCTATACCGCTACACCGCGTGAATGAGGCTATTCGAGTGAAAAGACCTGATCGACATGGTCAAACCATACTCCCTCCCGACAACGCTAGGCCCGATGTTGCACAAGTCGTCAAAGCCGCACTCCAAGAGCTCGAATGGGAGGTCCTTCAGCATCCGCCGTATTCTCCGGACCTTAAACCGAACAATTACCATCTTTTCCGTTCCCTGTGAAACCTGGCGTTACCTTCGATAAGAAAGAAGTTCTTAAAATTTGGCTCGACAACTTCTTTGGTACCAGACCATGCGATTTTTGACGGGGTGGCATGAACAAATTGGTGGGAAGAGGTTCTAAGCAGAAACGGAGGTTCTAGCAGTTAGAAAAGTTTACAAAACTTAAAGCTAACTGTTAAAAGATAATAGCTATGACTTCTAAGATCTTAAGCTATGCTATGTGTTTAAAATTAAGTAGTTAGTTTAAGGTTATATTAGATTGAATGTCTATTAATACGTTAAATTAATTTGTTCTATATATGTATACGTAGTTACACTTGTGAATTTACGTTTTCATATACAGTGATACAGGTTGGATAGTTTTATGAAGGTAAGGATTTTGTGCATATTTTCTAAGTGCGGGTTGAAGAGGTGGAGGAAGGTGTGTCTTTACTGAAGATTTGTGTTCGTAGTTGTGTTACACAAGGACAAGTATCGAGGATATGTTCAGGGAATAGCGTTGAGTTAGTCTGGCATATGGTGCATAATGGGGAGGTGTTCGGGTTTATAAGGTATGTATTTGTGAGCTTGGTATGGCCTAATCGTTATCTAAAATTTTTTGTTTGGTCCAATCTGGTTAATTAACTTACTTATATAATTATTGTTTTTTGTTTAAGTAAAAGTAGTCGGTAAAAACGCTACGAACTTATTCCCCAACCCAATACATACATACAGTGAGTCTAAAGAGTATTGGCGCACTCGAAAAGCCAAAGTTCTCAGTGCTATAACTTTTCTTTTAATGAAAGTATAAAAAAATAGAAAACGGTATTTTCTAAATGTATTTATTTATTACGTATCTGAACAAAAGATTTACAAGCTTAACGTTAAAAGCTAAAATAAGGCACAAATTCACATCAAAAAAGTATTGGCACATTCTTTATGTTAGCTTATGCTTTTGGCGTCGTAACGGTAAGCTCCCGTTATTTTCACTCTTGCTTTTTACTTATTCGTACGTTTAAAGTATTGCAATCACTATTGATGGCTATTTCAACGGGCATAGACCAAAATGGGCCGTGGTGCTACAATTTCTCTAGAACTACGTCAATTAATGATACAATTTTATCAAACCACGGTGGCACAAAATCCAAAAACATTGGCTGTCAAATTTTGGCGAGACCCTGCAAAATTCATTTGAAATCAGTTTCAACCCCCAAACTGTTCGGAATACCCTATATAAGGCCAGGTATCATGGCCGGGTTCCTCGACGCAAACCCTTCATTTCGAAGGAAATAAGAAAAAGAGGCTAGAATTTGCTAAACAGCATTTAAATAAGCCCGGCGGTTTTTGGAACATCACCATATTTAATGATGAATCAAAATTCAGTTTATTTGGGTCAGATGAAGCTCAAAAGATTTGGCGAAAGCCAAATAAAGAGCTTCAAGAGAACAACCTGCTCAAAAGAGTTAAGCACGTGGGAGGAAATGTGATGGTTTAGGGGTGTGCCGCGGCATCTGGTGTCGGAAAGCTGGTGTTTATAAATGAGACAATGGATAAGCATCTAATCACAACATTCTTAAAGAAAATTTAAGTCCAAGTGTTGAAAAACTGGGCCTTAATGGGACAACATGGCAATTTCAACAAGATAATGACCCAAACATAAATTACCTTATCTTGTGCAGGAGTGGTTGATATACCATTGCTTTTGATGTGAATTCGGGCCCTATTTTACCTTTCAGGGTTGAGCTTGTAAACCTTTTGTTCAAATAGCTACCAGGGCTATCGGCTTAATATGTATATTACTTTGCCGATTGCATTTATACTCACCGAGTAGACTTGACCTAATATTTTCGTAAACAGAAGAATACAAAGTTTTGAGAGTTTCGTGTATTAAAAATTCATAACACTGTTCTATTGGAGCAAGCAACTAATTTTTTATTTAATTTTGAGTTTACTTGAATTGACTTTTGAACAAGGCAGATTGAACAGGTAGTAGCAGTAGAATATTAAAATCCAAAAACTAAGATTTACAGTTTAGAATAATTTAAAGAAAACTTTAGAGACCAAATAAAAAGTAAACAAATAAATTTTGCTGTGAAAAATTATATGTAAGGTAATAAATAACTTTAAAGGTAAACTGAAAATGCTTATTCCGTTTTATAGCTGAACAAATAACGACCCATTACATGTACATAATTATCTGCCCAGAGCATTCTCAACTTAACAAAAACATAGGCACATTTCTTCTCAAAGGATTTAAAATCTGCCCTAAAAAGTTGTGGCCCGAACAAAATTATTCACTTTCACTATTAACCCTTTTTGTCAATTTGTAATTAAACCAAACAATAAAACCCATGTATGCTTAAATTTACGTTTCAGTCAAACACTTTACGGCCATACATTAGCCCATTTAAAACCTACCCCATTTTTAGTTGCAGATTACTATGTGTGTATGTACTCGTATGCGTAGTTACCAGTAGCTTAGGCCTAACAAAATCTATGAAAATGACCGATGAGAAGAATCGCGCAATGGGCAACGACGATATGTGGCAAGGGCGCCGTTAACCGGGCCGCTGACCAAATGTAAAATGTACGCATATATATACGACCATATATACAGGGTGCATACCGTAGTAGAGGACATGCATACAAGTGGCTATAACTTCCGAAACCATTATTACTCTTTTTCAGATAATTCAATGTCTTATCTACTTCAACTTAACTCAATAAAGGAACATAGTTCAATGCAGGCCCTTGCGCGGGAGCTAAATGTTTCTGAAGGTCTTATCCATCGAGTTGTCAAGGAAGATCTGTGTATAAATCCTACGTTATGGCAGTAGACAGTTTATGTTGGAGCAAACACGGGAACGGCGAGTTATCCGATCGAAACGCCTTCTAAACAAAATTAAACACCTTGAAGCGCCTGAGAACAGGGAACATATTATATGACCGCCTAACTAACCAGACCTTAACCCCCTGGATTATTATATATGGGGCGTAGTTAAGTGTGAAACCTATAAGCATCCTCATAACACCATTCCTTCTCTGAAGGCTGCAATTAATAACGTTATGGTCAATATGAATAAGGAGAAGCTTATTGAAAGATTTTATAGACGAATAATAAGTTTATGTTGTGTAAAAAAAATCGTGAATTTTCATTAAATATTGTTCAAAAAAAAGCTAATTAGTTTTGCTCTCAAGTTGTCCTTAAATACCATTCCCACCCTATACATATGATATGGTTATGTGAATGAAATACTTATAATAATTTTACAAAAATTACTTTGTAGTAATTTCATCCCCTTTTTGGACACTTCTTTAACTTAATAAAAAAGCATGACCATATATATAAATATGTACTCGCACATACATATGTATATGCATATTACATTTTCTGCTCAAAATTGTATGTGTATGTATATTTATGGGTATACGAGTATTAGGGTGGAAGTCAACTAGAAAATACATTTTTTAAACTTTCCTCTTGATTACGCCCTTAGTTTTGTTTTCTAAAAAGTGTGTGCTGTTTCAACGGCTCCCCTAGAAAGGACATGCCGTCCGAATGGATAAAAATTCCTCATGACAAAGATACAATGAGAAGGGCATGGCTTTACTTGGTTTGTCCAACTGGCGCCGGTTTTTCGAGAAAGAAAATGACATTTTTGAACTCGGCGAAAATCGTTTAAGCGGTTGTCGCGCCAATGAAGAAGAAGAAGAAACGGAAAGTAAATAATGCAATACATTATTTACTTAAATTATATCCTTAAATTTACTTAACGCACTTTTTGCCGAGGTACTTCTGGTACTTCTAAAGATTTAGAAGGTGCAAACGTTTTGTGTACTATTGCAGCGAAACTTATGATTTCATAAGGCGAATGGTTGCTCCATCACAGCCTACAAAAGCTGCAGTATAGTATTTTAAGATACCGATTTACTCCTCAAATATATTATTATGTTACATAGTCATTTTCCGTTTGTTATTATATTTACTTTGTTCATTGGCAAGAGTTAAAGTTTTGTTACTTCACCCATCAAAATTATATAAAGTCATTACTATTAAAATAACTAGAGCTAATTTAATTATTAAATTCAGAGAGAACATAGGTTCGAATCTCGGTGAAACACCAAAATAAACAAAAACATTTTTCTAATAGGGGTCGCCCCTCAGCAGACAAGTGCAGCAGCAAACCCCCCAGTGTAATTCTGCCATGAAAAAGTTCCTCATAAAAAAATATCTGCCGTTCGGAGTCAGCTTGAAACCGTAGGTCCCCCCATTTGTGGAACAACATCAAGACGCACCCAATCAAAAAGAATAATTCAAGAAACGACTCAAATTGAATTTGTGTAGAGCATATTCGGTGTATAATTCATACATACTAAAGTAAATGCTAGGTAATCTAAGTTAACTATTTTCAACGTAAGCAATTCCAACATTTTACATTCTGCACTTACAGGTGGAAATATGCATATGTTAAAACATCGATATATTACTCTTGAATTGCCAATTGGTTTCACTTTTTTGTGAGTCTTTAATATATTAAATACCAATTTCTTATTGAAAACATAACATATAGTTTTTTTAAGAACTCTTTATTTTGTGGCCCTAAATAAATTTGTGTATAGCATTTTTAAAGAAAATAAAGAAATTTAAGCCCAATATTTTCAAAATCTGTACATAAAATAATATTGTAAATTAGATTTAGGGCTGTTACCCGCATTTTCAACTGAAAGAGTGAATATGGCAAAAATTTAAATTATCCGATTTCATTTAATTTGTGAGAACCCTTACATATTCTGTGGGCTATGAACACTCTTAGGCTTCACTTTTTTGGAATTAAATTGTCTTTCTTCTTATTTTAAAAAAAGGTATTCACTTCACCCTAATGTGCAACCTGCTAACATTCCTGCCAAAAATAAGTACTACTACATCGACAAGAAATGCGTACCTCTTATAACGTAACACTTGTTTGCAGTTAAAATCGCATATGTATTCATTTCCAAAACTTTGTATATTTTTGGACTGCTATTTGCTCGGGTACTTAGCTTTTCGTAGAAAAACTAACCAGAGATTAAAAGTATTTCAATATCCAACTAAATAAAGTCAAAACGTAAAGGTATTAAGAAGCAAAAAAAAATTGCGCTTGTGTGAATTGACTAGGCAAAAGCTATTACAGAATACCTCATTTTACTTAGCTTTTGCGTTGATAGGAAAATAAGAGATAGATAGATAGATAGAAGTTCATTTTTATCTATTTGTTATATAATAACTTAGTTGTTATATTACATAAAACTTGTAAAAACAGTAAATTACAAAAAATTTGTTACACTTAAAATGAACTTACAGCATTGACATTTTAAGTCGAATGCCGGAAAAAAGATCAATATTATTCATCTAATATAAATTACCTGCATCGTAAAGCACCAATAATAAAGCTCCTAAGATTTCTCCAATTTGGATCATCGACCCCGTTCGGAATTTATAGGAAAATAATATATGGTATGTAAATAATGATGCAGTTGAAGCGAAATTACCTAAAAAATGTAGATGTGTAAATACTATAGATCTATTTAAAAAGTACTCGAAATCTCGCATTTTCGAGCAGTAAAAAGGAGTATCGTTCAAAAGGCGAGAATAACTGGTAATTTTTCCACTGAAACAATTCAGGGGCTCAGACACTTTATCATATGCCTATTCACCTGGCATGGTCCAGAGTAGCTTTTCGCGGAAAGTGGCGATAAAGCAGAATTCGCTGAAATTAATTCCAAATTCAGTATTTGGAAAATGTTTTGGAAATTGGTTTAAGCATTGGAATACTATATGTGCTTTGATTACCATAGGGACTATGGTGAAATGAATAAATACAATTTTAATGCATGAAATATGGTATGGTAAATTAATTTAATTTTAATTAATTAATTAACTAAAGAAATATTTCCAGGAGCTCTATCTGCTTTTGCTGATTTTCCCCTTTCTTCCGCCCAATTTAATTTTTTTCCATAAAACCTCCACCATCTTTCCATGTTAATTCCACCGATCTTCTGACATTTCTAAAAAAGTACTTCTAAAAGTATTGGCAACTGACATTTACAGATATTTAGCCATATCACAACTAAGATCCATCGAATTCGAACGTTCGCTACGACAGTGCAGCCAAATTCAAATGGCGAATTTCGAGAATTCGCATACAACTGTCTGACTCATATTTTTCACAAATTTCCAACAAAAAAATGGATTCGCTGGCAAGTACAATTATGCGTGCTGTTGGTAGAGAAAATGCTTCAAAATTCAGCGAATAGCGTCGAAGGAACCAAGCAACGCCACAATATAGAAAAAGTAATGTAAGTACATGTCTCAATGCAAGTGATAACCTTATTATTAACTGCATTTTAATGCAGGTTCATTAGAAATTTTCGTTTAAAAAAGGCCGTATGTACGTTCGGTAACCTACCTAACGGCACCTATATAAAAAAATTAAATGATTAAATCAACTAAAATTTTACAATACGGATAAGTTTTTTTAATATGTATTTTTTTTTTTTTAATTTAAACACGAAGGCACTAAACATGCCTTCAAACGAAAAAAATTTGGGAAACATTTACCTTTCTCTAATATATATGTAAAATATAATAACAAAGTCAAATAGAATACAATAATGTTGCAGCAAGTGCTAAACATTTAGAAATTCGGCAAGTATTATGATTTTTCAAATTGAAAATTATAATTTGATTGCCTATGGTGACATTTACAAAGTTTAGCCCAAGAAGAATAGGGATGGAGCAAGAGATCAAGCCTGGTAATGGGGTGTCTTGTATATACTTTTGACATTATAGTCTCTAAAAGAGAGCCGCACTGAGTTGTCAATCGCACCTCATTTAATACACTTGGCATGACTAACCAAGCTTGGATTTTCTAACTAGCGGGTAGCATTGGCATTTAAGGAAATTAAATTTCTGACTACATAGGTCCAGAGCCATTCCACGACTTGGGTAAGGTTCCCAAGGATCTATAATAGGGCAATCAACCAGATTTGAAATACTCCGAAAACGCCTTAAAGATGGTATGCATCAGAATAACTTGAAGCAATTTTCATTAAGCACTGAGGAATCTAGAAATTTGGCAGAGTATAGAACGAAACCGAGGCCCAAATCCACAAAAAAAAAATGGGTGATCACATAATAATGGATGGCACAGTGAATTCCAAGGACTAAGAGTTTATACTAAAGTTCGTCCTGGAAGGAGACACAATATATTTAAGATTGCAGTACTCTACACTCAACAAAGTAATAAAATTAATAAAGACACAATAAAGCGGGGCCGGGTACATAAATAAAAATAACAAAAAGCAACAGGGAACACAAGAGGAATCTATGATATAACGGAATATGAGGAAATATTATGCACAAGAAACTGAACCCAGCTTTAAATAATGTTATTCGATCTGTTTACTGTAAAGATAAGTTTGATCATAAATATTCCATTATACACTAAAAACTGGTACTGGTAATTTATATTTAAGACAATCAGAACTTGTCAATCTCCGTATCTTTTTCATAAATGAATTCTTGTGGGCCATAACAGCCCTAAATGTTCCTTTGTTCTTTGTTGATGCTTCAGAATGTGGAATTCGTTAGAAAATTTCTATTAAAAATATATAAACTTTCGGATGCTTTAAAAGGGCAGTTAAAAATATTTTTGAACAGAAATCTTTCCACTCCTTTTTCTTTGTTTTCTAATGCTGGTTTTCATTTATTTATTCACCACTTTTAGTTTTCCTTGTTTTACATTTTTGGTTTTTATAATTTGTAGTTAAGTTAAGTTTAAAGAAAATGTATTTTAATTTGTCAATGATTGTACAAAATACTTAAAGTTTTACCGTCCCAATGACATTATTTGGGCAAAAGCTATTGATTTCTGTTGATTATTTTCATAATTTTGTGTATATACCAAAAACCATATGTATTAAATATTTAGGAACATAGTAATAGTTGCAACATTTTAAAGCACATATAGCATTAGAACTAATAAATAGGTAAATACATAAGCAATATATGGAGTTGATATATTAAATTTTGTTAACCTCATCGATTTCTTGTCCTCAGTTAGGAATATTGGTTCGGGTTTGAACTTTTCACGTAAGCGATTTTGTTTGTATACTTACCTTTTGTCGCAATTGCTTGGGACAGGCCGAAGTACAGCCAGGCCGCGTAAAAGGGACGATAAGAGTTTCTCTTTACCTTTTTTCATTCGCATTTATATAATATTATGCTCGCGTGCAAGTACATACCTATGTACATATGTGTGAATGAAGGTAGATGCCTATATATTTTTTTGGATGCTGACAATCAACAATCCACTGGCGACCATCGGCCAACAAATGCCAGCATCCGGCGAACAGGGTTTGGCGGCTCGCGAAACACCCATGTGTATTCACACCATTTTTCAATGTCCACTGCTGTCCGCGCAAAATTCGCTTCATTCTTACTACTCTACGTATGAAACGCTGCACTCAGCAACATACTTAGCCATTTCTGTTTGAATACAAAACAAATATAACGCTTTTCATGTTTGGGACAGTGCGAGGGTTCGGGACTATGTGCCACGTATCCTGTTTCTGACATATATAATAAGTAGAATAGAACATAAAATATACCATGCTAAAAGTTTTTCATCCTCCCACAGTGCCTTTTCTTCGTGTTTTTTTTTAACCCCACACAAAAAGAAACTTGTAATGTATGTGCATTTATACCCACGCATACTCGTATATGTACAAATAAATTTATTTGAGCCTACCCCGCAAGAAAAATTTAAGTATAATCATGAAAAGACTAGTTTTATATACATAACTTTTTTCGCGACTGTCTTCAAACTGAAGCAACGCAGATATCATACATACTAAATCACGGTTTAGCAGAAATTTCGTTGTGGCTTGTGAAAATTTATTGTATTGCTTTTGAGTTTCGATAATTTAAAAATTCCCTGCAAATTCCCCGAAATTCTAATGAACTATCATAATTTTAGAGTGTCGAAAATGTGTTCCGAGTTTTGCAATGATTTTTAACGAATTTTTTAATTCATATCTTTTACATAGCGAACATTTGAAAATTTCAGAAACCGAAAAAATGGGACATAACAAGCCTGACACCTTAAAAAGATTTGGAAAAATAGGTGTGTAAAAAAAAGTTCGTCGGTTTACTACATGTTTCCGCTTTGTAACGCGATCCTTTATGTATATGTTTAAATATAATTGGCGCGCACATCCCTGTCACGGGTATGACCGAGCTTCCCCTCTCCGAGCGGCAGATGGTTTTTATGAGGGAAGAAATACACTCAGAGATTTTCCATTGCCAGCCGAGGGGCGACCGCTATTAGAAAAACAACTTTTTTATCATTTGGTATTTTATACCCACACTGCATTTCGAACACGAGCCCTACCACTTACGCAGCAAACCATTGGGCTATGGCGGCTGACGTCCTTTGTAGAGTTGAAAAATCGTTTAGCTTCAGATACAAAAGAGTTTATAAACAAAATAGTCTTTAGTAATATTTGATGTTTACCTTTAATATCTTCCTTTTTAAAAGATTTGCTTGACATCTTTTTAAAGAAAAATGTTCAGTTATATCGAAGTGGTAAGACTCACCTTCTTTATTTAATTTATTTTTATTTTATATTCATTACACGTTTATATCACAAATTCACAAAAGCACATCTTTTTTAATGTGCAAGAATTTTATTAAAATTTTCAATGTTTTCACAGTATATTTCATCTTAGGAAATTCGGCGAAAAAGCGGAGGGGGAAATATTAATTTTTTTTTATTTCTTTACTATTCAGCCTACTTTGAAAGTATAGTTTGTAGGATAATTGAACAAGTGCGTGTATGTTATGTATTTATGTATGTGCATACGTGAAAAGGTCAACAAAGACAAAAATATTTCCGGACTTAGTCTTTGTTAAATGCTTGGACGCCAAGTGAATCTGGCCTAGTTCCGAGCTAGGCCGCGAACAGGCCGATTGACTACAAGGTAATGATTTGATTGTATATGCGAGTAAATAAGTGTTTGGGTGTAGGTACAATAACTACGAAACCGTCCAGCGACATTGAAAGTAAATGCTTTGCAATACCTTCAAAACTGGTAAAGCTGCGGACCCAACAAAGGTTGGACAATCAGTTGACGTTCGTTCGCTGAAATATTCAAAGAAGGACACTCAGGGCTGAAGTGAAGTGAGAATTCATTTTCCGCCCTCTTTTATAAATGCACATTTACACGGGCCGTTGTACATGTGTGCCCTCTACATCCTCGGAAGTTGACGTGAATATGGTTACGGACACTAATACAAATGTACGCCCATATGTGATGTCCTTCGCTAATACCTATGATAGGAAATCCTCATCTCAAAATATACGCGAAATGAGTTGTAGATGCTGTCTCGGACCAAATCGCTGACGCGATTCATTTTCTTATGTCGTGTTGACCGATTGATTTGTGCTAGCACAACTGTACTTTTGGGAAAGTTTTTAGGCAAAGCACTTACCCATCACCAACTTAAATGATATGGAGGGAAAGATTTTAAAGAAGTTCGTAATAATAAGTGAAAACTGGCGGCTGGCTATATGTATATATTGTAAATTTATATATACACCAACATGTCATAATATTTTAGTTTTCGTTTTTTTTATTCTGCAAAAACTACGGTTTGCTTAGTTAAATATAATAAGTCCATGTATGTATATGAATTTTATATTTCTAATTTTAGGAAATATGTTTTAGGCCTTTTTTATTTTGATCCTGCTCTTTCGTATTTGAAATGTTAACTGTTAGTCAAGAAAGGTCAAGTTTAAGAGAAATTCAGAAAGCAAATGTAACCGTCAAGGCGAATATCTTCCGAACCATTCGTGAATTAGAGTCAGAAATTGTTAACTGCAAGACGAATAGACGAAGAAAAAATAAACTAGACTTAAATATTTTTATTTTTATTTGTTTTAGATCATATCGTCCCCTTAGTATTAAAATAGCCTATAAATTTTTTGATGTTTTGAGAAAATGAATTTCAAACTTTTTGTCGAAAGTAGCTCTCACTCAAATCTCGTTATGTCTATAAATATTTATTATTTTTTGACTGACCTTTTGACCCACTTTGTGGAACTAGAATTTGACAAAATTTTGACCACATATAAAATCGACGATGGAGAATCCAAAAATTCAATAAAAAAATAATAGCCTATGAGCACATAGGCTATTGTTATACTAAGGGGACGATATACTCATACTTTAAGATTTTACGTACTTTGCCTGCCTGTATGCTTACTTGACACACGATACACGATACACGTGGGAATAAATATTTAAGTTAACCGGATGCACAGATTAATAATAATTCCACAAATTCTTTTTTAATATAATTGTTAATCAATGCGATTTTCTTTTCTTTTTAAATCTCGTATTAGTAGCAATCCAAAAGGTAACCCATCGGCGCATTTCTTTTAAAATGACATGCTATATTGACACGTAATTTATATGTATCATTCGTACATATGTATGTATAGTAGGATTGGATAAAAGCACAATTAAATTCGCATTTCTGTTGTATGTTTCTAAAGTTAAAAAAATCAGCGGAAATCCTTGTTGATGTGGATTAAAATTAGCTGTTAATTTATATTTTTGGAATATAATATTTAAGAAAACAGAAGTTACGAGTATACCGAACAATTTCGTCGAATAACGAAAAGTTGCAAATAAATGTGGTGCAACAAACGAGTAGTGCACTAAGAAAAAAGGATATCGTGAAACGTTTCATGGAACATTTTTCGGCAAATACTTAAATAATCAGCAAAAACAATATGTGCTAGTGGGCACTACAACAGCTTGGTAACAAATAGCTCTACTTTGAATTGTTCTGAATGTGGCAGTTTTTTTGTTTTGTGGGAAAGTTTCTTTATTATTAGTACAAATTTGCTTGTTGTGCGGAATATAGAGCTCGTGGAGTTTATTTGGAGTTCATAAGACTACAGTTCACAAGTATTTTGTCAATGTTATAGAAGCCATCCTAAAACCTCAACTTGATCTTCTAAAATATTAACCTTTTTTATATTTTTAAATCGCTTTGAAATATCGATGCAAGTGCATACTTTTTTATGCGCATTTAAAAATGATTAAAAAAAACATCTTTGAAACCGATGGGATAACTGATTTTGTTGTTTTAACAGTAAAAGAAGTCCCGTCAGTGTAGGGTATATAACCGGTCGTCTTCGTCTGGCTCATCTAAAGGTAGGCCCTGTTTCGACAGGTTGGGTCCAGAGGGAGAGGTGTGTTATTGTCGTGCCGGGTGTCTTCACATGCCGGACATATGTTTTTTTGACTTGAAGAATATGAGACTGGACAGATGCAAGCAGCTTCTTCGGTGGCATGCGTTCATGGCCATGAAAATATTATTTTCACAGAAGAGAAAATTTTCACTGTTCTAAAAGTTTTTAATAAGCAAAACGACAAAATCTATGCTTAAACTTCTAAAGACACATAAAATGTTGTTCCAAGGGTTCAGCACGGCCACCATCCATAATGGGATGGTGGGGAGTGTCTTGTAAAGAAGTTACATTTCTGCGATAAAGGGGTTAAGACCGGGGCAAAACTATACTATAAGGGTGTCTTAGATGGCGTGGTGAAGTAGTTGAGCAGTACTCTATTCAATGGAGAGTGTTGGATCTTCAAGCAAGATTCCGCTTCAGCCCATAAGGCAAAAACTACCCAGCAGTTGCAATATTCATGGGTTTATAGCCGAAGAATATTGGCCGTCTGGAAGTTCAGATTTGTTCGTGGTCAGAGAATATGGTTGGAGAATATGGCCTGTCGAAGATCTCATAGAAATTTGGAGAACAGCGACGTCAATATCCATAGAAAAAGAGTGCGCTGCAATAACTGAATGGTCTAATCGTTTGAAAGCTTGTGTAAAAGCAAATGACCATTTCGAATGAAAATAAATAAAAATTAATATTTACATGATTAGATAAAACTAACTTCATTAAAAAAGTATTGTAATTTTGTATCTATAATGGACTTAGCTTGTAACATAACTTATGGCAGGACTAAGTAGAAAAAAATGGTGTCTTCACAGCTTTTCTTAGACATAGCCCTTTTTAATTCACGGTGAACAAACATTTTTTTTAGATTATATACTCGGTTACTTAGAAGAACGCTAAATCTTTTGATACATCGACTTGGGAAATTTATTTTCGAGAAAATACGTGTTTCAAGTTTTCAGTACGCCATTCCGGCCATAAAAGGCACTCCCGTTGGACTGTGAGGGCTGCACGAAAATCAAAATATAAATATGTATTAGTAATTTTTCTTAACTTAACCCTTTGAGTGCAGAATTTTTAAAATATAATACTAAAGTTATTTTAGGCCAGAAAAATCGATTTTATTTTATTTTTTTCTAAAGTACTATTTTTTATATCCACATTCATACCTACTTATTGTACACACTGGATACTGTTTTTCTTTTTCAAGTTTAGTTTTTAAGATTCAGTTTAAGATTTATTACATATATATAAATATATAAGTACGTATATATCGTTCTATAATATAGAAATATCCTTTTTTCAAAGTTAATCAGCTAAAACCGCCTTTATAAGGGCTATGTGACGTATAAAACTTGTTCACGAAAACTCCCCGAAGTGTAAATTGAGTAATACTAATGCTGACTGTCCTACTAATCATACACAGATTTAACCGACCTGAGATTTGGACTCAATGACCCCAAAAACATACAGTTTACATAGTCAGACACCCATGGCGAAACTAAATTTTTTGTGGATGTATTATCATTACTTGCGGTAATATTGACTAGTTCTGGCAACATTTTTAAATATAATATATGAATTTAATTACTCTCTTCTACAGGTGTAGGTTTTAATTGTAGTCGTACATCTCTCATAAGAGAGTTTTTCACGGTTTCGTATTTCTTTTGTGATTCCTCATGCGTCAAAGTTAAACGCTGTTGGACCATTCGCTTATGTGAAGCGATCGTATTGGCTTGTTCTACAAGTGATTCATAGTTATGGTTGTCAAATTGGTCCTCAAATTTATTTAGAAATCGGTTCAGTGATTTGGCTTCAGTAGTAAGCTGTAAGAAAAACATTACTCAATAAATGATCAAAATCCCTTCAATTCTATATATACGTTACGCTTACATCTTCGTACTGACGTTGAAGTTCATTCAATAATCTCACAAACCGACTTTTAAGGTCGTTTAAGCATGCGTTGTAAGCGGCCCATGATTCCTCGAATGATAAAGGCCGGTTTTTATATGGTACCAAATAGGGTGCCAGAAAATCAGCTGGTTTTGTTGCCAAGTCCAATTTGAACATTTCTTCTTCAGCAGCCTAAATAAATTTTGAGAAGTTATTCTTATTAAAAACAACAAAAATTTACGACGTATTAATGATATGATTATGTACAAAAAAATACATTACTAGGTGATGCATCAGATTAATATTTAATTCATGCTGGCCCAAGGCATGCTTGCTTTGACAACTATCAAAAAAATGTTTGAAAGAAAAGAATTTTGCCGCAATGCATGAAAGTTGGCCAATTGGCAGCTTTTTTTCGTGCGCTTTAAAGTTTTGAATGGCGTAAAGTTCTATTTTATCATGAAACTAAAAAACGCCCTATATATTCATGTACCTTCTACTCAAATATGAACGAGACGTTATCAATAAAACGGTCCGCGGATGACATATGGCAAAAATAAATTTTTTGTTTTTTGGTAGGACTGTTATAAGCTTACATGGAAAATTTCAGCGTGATATGTCACATAGTTTGTTTTCTGTGCTACTGTAAACAAGTCAAGCTCGAGTGTGTTCTTCGAATTTAACGATGAAAATTCAAAGAATTTGTTTGAAATTTTATTATTCCAACAAAATTTCGGCTTCAGACGCCTTAAAAATGTTGCGGACAACCTATTGGGATTCTGCTCTATCGCGTGTACGTGTTTTCCAGTGGTACAAATATTTCAAAGAGGGCCGTTCATCAACCCAAAAAACCACGCCAAAGTCACTCAAAAATTAAGATTATCCTGACTGTTTTTTTTCGATTACGAAGGTGTGGTGCACTCGGAGTTCCTTCCGCAAGGCCGATCGGTTAACGCTGAATATTATTTAGACGTTTTAAAGCGTTTGCGCGAGAACATTCGTCTTAAAAGGAAGGAATTGTGGGATAACAAGTCATGGTTCTTGCATCACGATAGTGCACCAGCTCACACATTACGTCTTGTTCGCGATTATTTGAACAAAAATAATGTTAATATCGTTCCGCAAGCACCGTATTCGCCTGATATGGCTCCATGTGACTTTTTCCTGTTTCCCAAGCTCAAGTTGCCGCTCCGTGGAAAACATTTTGAGACAATTGAAGTCATAAAAGAGAACTCGAAGAACACACTCGAGCTTGACTTGTTTACAGTAGCCCAGAAAACAAACTATGTGACATATCACGCTGAAATTTGCCATGTAAGCTTATAACAGTCCTACCAAAAAACAAAAAAATTATTTTTGCCATATGTCATCCGCGGGCCGTTTTATTGATAACGTCTCGTTCATATTTGAGCAGAAGCTACATATACTGCAGTTTTCCAGAAATTTCGTTGACATCACTGTCTTTGTAAGTCTTAAATATACCGTTGTGTGTATTTGTGTCAATAGTGTCACTTGCTACACATGCGCAGTATCAACCACTACTCTTAGTATATTAATGGCTAACACCGGTGGGCTAAGTAGTTTAATGGCAAACATCGGTGGGCCAACACAGAGCAAAATAAAGCTAATTAGGCGGCCACAAGCTCAATTCTCCTGTACGGCAGCGAAGAATGGGGAATTGTGCTAAACTGCAAAGCGAAGCGCAAAGCACTGTGCAACGAACAGCTGCACTTAGAGTTGCCTCAGCCTACCGCACTGTCTCAGGTGCAGCAATTTTCGTGATCAGCGGGCAGATACTTATCGACCTCATGGTCCGGGAACGAATAAAACGAATGGATGCGTGGGACTCCAAGAAGAAACCCGTCATCACTAATTTCTCAGAACGGAGATGCCAAACCATGCTGCGGTGGCAAAGCCGATGGGTCACTGAGCCGAGTGGTAGATGGACGGCGAAACTTATTCCATCAATTGAAAAATGGGTGCAAAGGAACTGCGGGAAATTGAACTACTTCTTAACTCAGTTCCTCTCGGGCCACGGATACTTCCGGAGATACCTATACCGCATGGGCAAGGTAACCGATTCCAAGTGCATAAACTGCGAAACGCTGAGCGATGTCGCTGAATACACATTTTTTAGTTGTAATAGATGGCTCGCGGAAAGAAATGCTCTGAGGGAGCAGAATGGCTACATTGCACCGAGCAAGATAATCAGCAAAATGCTCGAACGCGAGGACAGCTGGAACGCGGTAAAGAAATACATCGAGAACGTACTACGATAAAAAAAATCGACCTCCACACAGTGCAGCAAAGTGAATCCGCGCAGATAGAGACACAAGAAGACGAGCCTATAGCATGAAAGCTGGCTACAAATATGGTGGACCCAGACGTGGGTGAATAGAATTTGTCCTTTATGGATGCCGTTCTGGGCTCTCCCGAAGGTATTGATTTAGTGGCCATACCACACGATGCAGTAGACGCCGGTCGCTGTAAGAGCGAAGGCATTTTGAACCCTACCTCATTCACCAAAAAAAAAAAAAAAAAAAGAAAACTACTACTTTTAGTTGTGTCAATGTGCTTAAGGCGTTTGATTTAAGGTTAAATTAGAGGTGTATACCATAACGCCATAACCTTCACCATAACGATATTTACTGGCATATATTATTAGTGCCATAGCCAAAAGAGGCTGATATTTATATATACAGGGTTGGCCATATTAAACTGACCCATGTGATTATTAAAAAAATATGGAAAAAGAAACATTTTTTTGTGTTTCATTGTGAAAAACATTTAATTTAGTTCAAGGAGATTCGTTTACATCACTTTTTGAATATGATATCGCGCAAGTGGTCGCCCTTAGCACGTATTTGGATATGTACAGGGTTGGCCATCTTAAACTGACCCATGTGATTATTAAAAAAATATGGAAAAAGAAACATTTTTTTGTGTTTCATTGCGAAAAACATTTAATTTAGTTCAAGGAGATTCGTTTACATCACTTTTTGAATATGATATCGCGCAAGTGGTCACCCTTAGCTCGTATAGCGTAATGTGCCCGTTTTTCGGCGTTTTCCATAGTTTTGGCCAGCGTCTCGGCCGATATGGCGGCTATTTCCCGTCGGATATTGGCCTTAAGTGCGCCTAGTGTCTTTGGCTTGTTGACGTAAACCTTAGATTTCAAATTACAGTAAAAAGTTATAGGGTTACTCAATGGGTCAGTTTAATATGGCCAACCCTGTATTATCATTTATTTGTTCATTTCGAAAGTGCAGACTCTAAAGAAACGGTAACAACATGAACACTGAATAATTTCTTCATTAATGTAATGGCATTATATATAGCAATGCAGCAAATCAACAACCAGCTGATTATGGTTAGGCGACAAACCAAAATTCAATTGGTCGAGGTCGGTACGGCTACGGTTATGACTACGACATTGTGGCATGCCCCTTCTAATCGGTTACAAAAAGTAATAATGTAATGGCACTATTGCAATAAATATTACATTTCGAGGTATATTATTTGAAATTGTGCCTCTTTATCTGAAGAAAGGCATTGCACCTTTTTTATTTAAATATGATAATTCTTATTGTCGCAACTTTATTAGAAATGTATTGTTTTAACCCTTAACTCGAAACACTTAACTTAGAAAGTGAAATAGAGTTACAATTGTTTGTAAAAAAAACTTAAAACAAATCTCATGAAGCCGAAATAAAAACATTTTGAAATAATTTTGTGATATTTTTGAACTGCAAAATTAAATAAACTACCATCAAGCGTAAACTAATATTTGCCGTCTATCTATATAAGTGTCTGAGGAAAATATGCATGGTTGAGTTTGCGAATAGATTCGATAATTCTCTGACTGATCAACCTATGCCAATAGCCGTATAACCCTCCGAACTTAAAAACAGCGAAAATTGGCGGGAAAATTGTACTTGCTTTTTATAGAGAAAAACATTATGTATATATCATACTTTTCCATGTACAATTGCATATACAGTGAAATCTCGGTATAATGAACTTCGTTATAACAAAAAACTCAACATAACGAACTTTTCTTTAAGCCCTTGAAAAAACCTCGCTTTCACGAAGTTTTTCATACAAAAATGCTCTATAGTTATAACGAAGAATTTCTGAGTCTGAAAGCCATAGAGGCATAGCGAAGCAATTTTTCAAACTCCTCTATACAACGAAAATAAGATAAGGCAAAATCAAATTTGTGGCAAGCCGTTACAGTTCCGTTATCCCAAACCTCAGCAAAACAAAGTGAGAACAAAGCAAAATAAGCAACAGTCCCGTAATTATGTTACGTGTACACAAAAATGTGTGAAATTGTAGTCACTCGTACCTTGACTTTTGCCAAAATGAGTTCATAAAAAAGTAATTCAATTTCTATTCGCGAGAAAATAATAATAATTGAAATTGCTAAACAATTTAATATTCCCCAGAGTACTCTTTTAACAATTTTAAAATGTAGGGAGATTATTTGCAACACCAAGGCATTAAAGATGAAAAGAATGCGGGCTGCTGAATATGGAGACATTGAGCAGTGTTTGTTTAAATGGTTTTCACAATGTCGGACTCAAAACATTCCTTTAGGAGGTTCGTTAATTAAAGCCAAAGCTGAAGAATTCACTGTACGTATGGGGCACAAGGAATTTAAGGCTATCAGCGGATGGCTTGAAAATTTTAAAAAGCTCTATGATATCGGATTTCGAAAAGTGAGTGGGGAAAGTGCCAGTGTAAGTGACCAAGTTTGTTCTGACTGGAAAACGTTTATACCATGTCTGTTGGCAGAATATCAGCCCCATAATATTTTTAATGCAGACGAAACTGGGCTATTTTTTAAATGCGCACCAGATCGAACAATGGCACTTAAATCTGAGAAATGCCACGGCGGAAAACATAGCAAGGAAAGACTCTCAATAGTTCTGGCACTGAGAAGAGAAAATTGCTGGTAATCGGAAAATCGGCTAATCCAAGATGCTTAAAAAATATTAAAAGCTTACCAGTGGGTTTTGCGAACAAAAAAGCTCGTATGACTACTGAAATATGATTAAATTACTTAGAAAAATTTGACAACGAAATGACTAAGGTTAATCGCGGAGTGTTATTGCTCGTTGATAACTGCATGGCGCACAAAAATCCTACATCACTGAAATCTATCAAATTACAATTTCTGCCGCCATCGCCACATCGAAACTATAACCTGTAGATCTGGGAATAATTCAAAATTTCAAGCAATTCTATCACAAAGAGGGGGCCAAAATTATAATCAATGATATGGAAGAGGGGCGCAAGAGTAATATCAACGTTCTAAAAGGCATCAGAATGGCCCATAAAGCATGGGAAAACGTAAAACAACCAACGATTGTCAACTGTCTTGCGACATGTGGCTTTATCGACAGTCCAAATATTTTGTCCACAAATGATTGTGTTCAAGACAGCGAAGAATGGCTTGTTGTTAAAACCCATTTCAATTTGGATGAACGATTTGATGATTTTGTTACTTTCGATGATAACGTCAGTACTACGGGTCCTATTACTGACGATGACATTGTTGATAGTGTTTTGAACAGAAATACAGTCGATATTGTTGAGGGGGATGAAGAGGTCGAGAACGTTATCACTGCCAAAGAAGCTAAACAAATGGTTGAAAAGCTCCAAACTTTTCTTGAGGCACAGGAAGGTATAGGAAGCATCTGTTGATCGAAGTGCTGATGGCTGCATTTGAAACTTGCGCAAACAAACAAAAATAACCAATTATTTTAATAAAATCTAATTGAAAAAATGTATAACTTTTTATTTTTTATATCCACCCCAACGTTCAATAGGAATTTTGCCACACTCTTTCCATCTAAAAAAGAATGGAAGAAGGGATTCTCTCTAAACAACTTCGATACCACAGTCTATACAGATGGCAGTAAAATGGATTGTGGTGTTGGAGCTGGTATATATTCTCATAGACTTGGAATTGAAAAATCTGTGCGTCTCCCTAATACCAGCAGCGTCTTCCAAGCGGAAGTACTAGCAATTGGGGAAGCCTGTAGGTTACTAATCGTAGATTTCTCTTTTAAGGGCAATATAGCTATTCTTTCGGATAGCCAAGCCGCAATCCAGGCGCTGGACGCGACTATAACAACCTCTAAAGTGGTGGAGCAAAGTAGGAATAGCCTCACCAACTTGAGTGAAAACCATAGAGTAACCTTGATTGGGTCCCGGGACACCGGAACATAGAAGGTAACGAAAAAGCTGATGAACTGGCAAGAGGGGGATCTGCCATGAATAGCGCTCTTGCAGTACCAGTATTCACTCCACTAGGTGCAGTCAAGAATGCAATTTCCCTAAAATATAAGGTTGGCCAAAAAGTCTTGCGGTATTTCCGCAAGCTTGTCTTTGCAAGCGCGTAGTTCTAGTTGTATTCGTTGCATCAGTTCACGCTAGAGCTTTTTGGAAAGCTCTTTTCACGTGCTAACACGTGTTTGATTAATTGTTGTTTGCTTTTAGTCGTTCGTGAGTTATAGCGTCGCAAACATGGAGCAAAATAAAGAGAAAATACGGCATATTTTACAGTACTACTACGATAAAGGCAAAAATGCATCTCATTTTGCCAATAAAATTTGTGCAGTTTATGGACCCGATACAGTTTCCATTTCCACCACACAACGATGGTTTCAACGTTTTCGTTCTGGTGCAGAGATACCGGCATAGTAGCAGCCGTAGCATCGGCCAAGAGCTGGGCATGAGTCATCAAACCGTTATAAACCATTTGAAGAAGCTTGGATTCAAAAAGAAGCTCGATGCATGGGTGCCACACGACTTGACGCAAGAAAACATTTTTGCCCGTATGGATGCATGCGAATCGCTTCTGAACCGCAACAAAATCTACCCGTTTTTGAAGCGGATGGTGACTGGCGATGAAAAGTGGGTCACTTACGACAACGTGAAGCGCAAACGGTCGTGGTCGAAAAGCGGTGAAGCTGCCCAGACGGTGGCCAAGCCTGGATTGACGGCCAGGAAGGTTCTTCTGTGTGTTTGGTGGGATTGGCAGGGAATCATCCACTATGAGCTGCTCTCCTATGGCCAAACGCTCAATTCGGACCTGTACTGCCAACAACTGGACCGCTTGAATGCACCACTCATGCAGAAGAGGCCATCTTTGATCAACAGAGGCCGAATTGTCTTCCATCAGGACAACGCCAGGCCACACACATCTTTGGTGACGCGCCAGAAGCTCCTGGAGCTCGGATGGGGGGTTCTTTCGCATCCACCGTATAGTCCGGATCTCGCACCAAGTGATTACCACCTATTTCTGTCCATGGCGAACGAGCTTGGTAGTTGGAAGTTGTCCACAAGAGAGTCCTGTGAAAATTGGCTCTCCGAGTTTTTTGACAATAGGGAAGCGAGCTTCTATAAGAGGGGCATTATGAAGTTGGCATCTCGTAGGGAACTCGTCATCGAACAAAACGGCGTATATTTGACTTAAATCGCATTATTATAACCAATTTTATGAACAATTGAAAATTCAATAAAAATACCGCAAGACTTTTTTGACAACCTTATACCTTCGAATTGCAGATTGTAGATGGAGAGACCAGACGAAATGCAAAATCAGCAGCACATGAAACGACGGGACACCTGCAGACTTACGGCAATCATAACTGGCTTCTGGTCTATCGGAGAACAAGCCGCCAAAATGGGCATCCCTCACAACACATACTGTCATAGTTGTAAACAACCGGAGGAAAAAGAAACAATCTTCCATTTCCTCTGTGAATGCCCTGCCCTATGGAAGGACAGAATGTTAACCCTGGGCAAACCGCTGTTCGAGAGTCTCGAGCAACTGTCTGGCGTAGACGTCAACAGCCTAATAAGGTTCCTAAACCGCACAGACTGGATATAGTCCTGCTGCAAATAACTGTTAAACAATTTGGTAACGAGGATGTGGCAACAAAATGGTGCGGAAGCGCTAGTTGGATTCTGGATGAATCACCACTCTAACCAACCAATCCACCCCACTTTAGTGCAGTTTTATCATTATTTTGATGTAAACAGGTAAAAACAGTATTTATAACGAATTTTCAGATTCGTTGCATCGAGGTTTCACTGTAACAGAAATAATCACTTCATAAAATGATAAGGTTTGAGATCATTTCAGAATTGAAGGTGTACACTTTTTTAATTTATATATAGTTTATATACCACATTTCTTTATAACTGAGATATTATTTTTAAAGGCTGTTTTCATTGTATTTAACTAACTTTTAAGCATTTTCATAGGAAATGAAGAATTTATTGTGCAAAATTTGTATCCATTGTTTTATGTTATCGAAAGAACGCATTTTGCTTTGTATGTAATTCTTAAATACTTTTGAAATAGAGATATATATAAACATATGACACTCAGTCAGACATGTCAGTCCGTCCGCCTGTTTATCCATCTGGCTTGGTATCGGAAATGGACGAAATTGGTCAATAACCACGCCAACCTACCATATAACGGTAATTTTCAATACAGAAAAATGAACAGCTGCATAAGAACAATCGATATCGACAACTTTGGTTTGGCAGCCAAGAATGGCAAGCTATGTTGCCATTTCTCTTCAGGTTTGGCAAGTCATCTTGAATCACTTAACGCCAGAACAGCGATTGAGCTGCTGTTGCGGTGCGTAGAAAGCGCTATCGAGCCATGCTGACTGATTTTTTGTATCCAAATCAATCGACGATATGTCGTTCTAACAAAAAAAATCAAAAAATAAATACGGAAAAAGTAAACTTAAAAACAAAAAAGGGATCAGATTCCACATAAATATTATTAAACTCCGTTATCACAACACCCCCTTTCTTATGTTACAAGATGCAACTCGAGAAAAGTTCAGAAATGTTTGCGAGTTCACCTAGAGGAAGGCCACCTTGATACGTGGGCTTGCATTTATACCTCGGGCTTAACAATAGAAAAATTAAAATACATAGGTGGTTGAAAAGGTTTTTTTTTGTTTTTGAAATATTTTCCGTGATGAACACAACAGTTTTGCATTCGTTTGTCTAGTCTCGTTTCCAGGGCGATTTTTAAATTGGGTTGGATCAACCGTGAGCACATTTTTTTACCACAAGGTGAGCATTGCGTGACGTGTTAAATTTGCTGAATCATTTCGCTTACATCATCGATATTTTCCTGCTCAACAGCTGATTTTAGACGACCTTCCCGGAATTCGTCGGTAAGCGAACAGTCACTACGAGAAAGTTCATTGTACCAGCTTTTTACGGTGTTAAAAGTTGATGGTCTTACTCGCGTTGAAATGATGTTAGTTCATCGATGCATTTTTTCTTGTTAATTCACGTTTTTAGTTCAAAATAGGTATATAACCACGCCCTTCTCCCATATAGCGTTAATTCCATTTTAGGACCCACATTGATATTTTTGGAATACTTAATATAATATCACTATACTAATAATACTTAATATAATCACGCACCGACCCATTCGTCTACGGCGGCGGCCGCCAAGTAGTTCTTACCACAATGAAATTGACAAACTATGACAATCTCACAGCTCGCTTTTCAATCATCATACCTGTTTCATTCGTAAAGCTTTAGCGGCTCCGTTGTGCAAAGGATCAAACATATTGAATTTGAGAATAGGGTTTTTAATTTCTTGCCGGCGCAGATCGAAAATTCCGTGAATTTCTTCCACAAGCTTTTCAAATTGCTTTTTGATTTTCTCTTCGTGTTGAAGTTCTTTCAACAAAAGCTTATACAATTCTAAAGTCGTTGGATCAGGATCTGAAACGTTGGCCTGAAATTGAAAATTATAATTTTTTTATATACAAAGTACTTATGTACAAACAAATATTAGAAAGATATTTTATGAATGTATGCTTTCCAACAAAGTAAGGTGAGTAAAGGTAGTATGCTTCTACAATTTTTTTGTTTCTAAATCAGGACTCTAATAGCATTTGAACAATATATTAATAGCATTTGAACAATATATTAATGCTTTTGATTATGTCTAACGTCTAAAAAACTGGTTGGTTGGTTGGTTTAAGGGTGACCCCGCATCGGAGTGCCACAAAGACCACAAGTTGGGTCCGTTGTGTTGCCCTAGAGTTGGTGTCGAAATTCTGTATGTACAAAATTCTAAAAACAAAATTCTGCTTTTTAAAATTCTGCTTTTTAAAATTCTGCTTTTTTAAAATTCTGCTTTTTTAAAATTCTGCTTTCAAAAATTCTGCTTTCAAAATTCTGTATTACAAAATTCTGTATTAAAATATAATGTTAACAATGTTAAGGAGGGAATGTAATTATTTAATTTATTATTATTATTTTTTATTATTATTCGAGATATTAAATAAAAAATAATAATAATAATAATTTTTACTTCAGTTTCGATAGAATCCACAGTATTTTTGCGTAGAACTTCTTTTCGCGTGGGCGGCCTTCGGCCGCGCTTCAAAAAAATAACCCTCATCAGTCCAACTCCGGCTACGCAATCCACCGTATTTTTGCGTAGAACTTCTTTTCGCGTGGGCGGCCTTTGGCCGCGCTTCAAAAAAATAACCCTCATCAGTCCAACTCCGGCTACGCAATCCACCGTATTTTTGCGTAGAACTTCTTTTCGCGTGGGCGGCCTTCGGCCGCGTTTCAAAAAAATAACTCTCATCAGTCCAACTCCGGCTACGTAATCCACAGTATTTTTGCTTAGAACTCTTCTAAAAAAACGAACAGCTGCGAAGAATTAGTAAGAAAAGAAATGAATTAAGTCACACTACATATTTTAAAATAATTCCAAAAAATATTGTAATTGGCTAAACTAAAATATTGTTATCGCTTAAACATATACATATGTATATTTATGGAATAAATGTTTATTTTGTTACTTCTTGTATGACGAAAATCACAAAACTTGAATAAAGCAGAATTTTTCGCATTAAACATGCAGAATTTTGAAAAACCAGAATTTTAGAAAGCAGAATTTTTTTGCAATATACAGAATTTTGTAATACAGAATAATGACACGCTCCCTTTCCGCACCAAACCCAGATTTTTATTATAGATTTTGGTCCAAAATATTGATTCGTTTCGAGAATTTAATGAGAGATTCGATTTTCAGGTCCGAGAGTACTGAAAGATTGTCATTTGTTGGAGAGCCTAGAAGAGCGAGTCGACTTCTGGATAGGCCGGGACAACTGCACAGCACATGCCTGCTCTATACTTCCTCATCTTCGTCCTCGCAGTATCTGCCCAGGTCGTTTTGAGGAACCCCGAGCCGACGTGCGTGAGTGCCCAAAAAGCAGTGGCCGGTGATAAGAGATATTATATGCCTTAGTTCGTGTTTCGATAGAATAGACTGTTTCAGATTGTAGGATGGCCAGATTTGTCTGGTCGTAACGCAAGTAGTTTCCACTCACCACCTCCGATCAGCAATGTTGTGAAATTCTCAACCAATGACCATTTTACATGTTGAGAGCGGAATGTGGATTGTGGGTAAGTTACTAACATTTGATTGCGCAGCTCCAGCTCTTGCGAGCTCATCAGCTTTGCAGTTACCACTGTGGCCGGGTATCCAGATAACTTGGACAGAATTCTGAACACTTATCTCGTTAAGAGATAAGAGACAGGATCGAACCACATCTGAGTGGATATAAGAGGAGCTGAGTGCTCGAACGGCCGCTTGATTGTCAGTGAAAAAGTGGATATCCTCAAGTGATATTCTCTTTTCTAAGATAGTTTTCGCAGCATACCAGATAGCGCATACTTCCGCTTGGAATACACTACAGTAGTCGGGTAATCTAAATGATACATTGATGTGAAGGGAATTGGAAAAGATTCCAAATCCCACTTTACCGTCTTGTTTTGAACCATCTGTATATATAATCAGAGGGCCATCGATTTCGGTAAGATTTGTCTTCCATTCTTCCCTGGTTGGGAGTGAACAGGAGAATAGCAAGGGTGGTGATGGAAGACTTACATGATAGTCTATGTCGGAAGAGATAACAGTGTTCCTGTTCAGTGTGGCCGAATGGCCAAGATACTTTTTCCATTTCGATATGGCATTCATGCGTGTCGCTGCTTTTGCTGCAATCGCTTTGCCAGCCAGATCGATAGGGAACAAGTGAAGCAACGTATTTAGAGCCTTAGTAGGTGTTGTACTTAGGCAGTCTAGAAAACTACTTCGAATCATTTGGCTGACTTCAGACCCGGAATATATAATATTTAATAGATTAGATTCGATTATTTCGAGGTTTGCACTTTGACTTCATGGTCTTTGTGCTCTCTGCTCACCATTATCATACATTTATTAAGTTGAATAATGAACATTTGAAATATCTACCTAAGTTGGAATGTGCAAAATGTTTGTGACCCTTGGGGTCACTCACGATACCTTTCTTACACGCTATTAATGACGTCTACCACGTCAGGGCTTGAGAAAATCTTGGTTAAATCCCATAAAAAACTTGTTAGACTTCAATCTACCCTCAAATTAAAGCTTAAATCATTTCGCGATTTTGGCTGAGTTTAATAAAGCGCGCCAGTCGTTTCTTTCTCAAGCTAACCAATGCCAGTTGAAAACACCAAGTGAAGCCAAGTCCTTCTCCACCTGATCTTTCCAACGCAGAGGAGGCCGCCCTCTTCCTCTGCTACCACCAGCTGTTGCCAACGTGCAAAGGTCTAAAAATCTCACGCAGAATCTTTCTCTCGAACACTCCAAGCGTCGCTTCATCGGGTGTTGTCATCGTCCAAGCTTCTGCGCCATACGTTAGGACGGGCATGATGAGAGTCTTGTAGAGTGTTAGTTTTGTTCGACGAGAGAGGACTTTACTGCTCAGTTGCCTACTTAGTCCAAAGTAGCACTTGTTGGCAAGAGAGATTCTACGTTGGATTTCAAGGCTGACATTGTTATCGCTGTTAATGCTGGTTCCTAAATAGACGAAGTCTTTTACAACCTCGAAATTATAACTGTCAACAGTGAAGTAGGTGCCGATACGCGAGTGCGCTGACTGTTTGTTTGAAGACAGGAGGTACTTCGTTTTGTCCTCGTTCACCACCAAACCCATTCGCTTTGCCTCTTTATCCAGTTTGGAGAAGGCAGAACTAACAGCGCGGTTGTTAAGGCGGATAATGTCAACATCATCGGCATACGCCAGCAATTGTACGCTCTTACAGAAAATTGTGCCTGAGCGATAAAGTTGAGATTAAAGAAGTTACACGACAGTGAGTCACTTTGTCAGAAACGCCATTTGGTATCAAACGGCTTGGAAGGCCCTCCCCAATTCTATTGGGGCCGCTGGTATTGAGCAACGTCATTTTACATAGCCGTATTAGTTACAGACCAATTAGCTTCGGCAATTAAGTTTCACATATCGCTTTGAGTGAAAGAATGCACTATTAGTATTTGACAGCTAAAAATCGCGTTTCAACTGCAGTCTGGTTTTGTCAGAAAAAAGTTCTGCTAGTTCTTTAAAGTTTAAGCAGGCAGCAGCTTGCTCCTTGAAGCTGATATACGAGACTGAAAGAAGCTTTGCTTTTTATAGAATTAGTTTATCTATCGTTATTTTGTTTTTTCTGTATTTCTCATTAAACATACTTGAGAGGGTTACATACAACTAAGGCTTAAATTGCTGAAATGTTGCCAATCAAGTACAGATCGCTCGCGCAGCTGTTGCACGGGCATTACTCGCTACAATGATACTGGTCGCATCGCGAAATGTCATGGAGGTGGTCATCAAAACACTGCTACGTCACGTGACATGGTTTAAAAAGAGAAGAAGCGACTTAAGCGAGATCACCGACGAAGTGCCAATCAAATAACTGAAAATATCTAACCGTAGCATCCGCCGCATACTGAAGAATTATCTCAAAGTCAAGCTTTACAAGATCTTAAAGGCGCATGATCTCACACCAAAGAAGCAACAAGTCAGACTTGAGAGCATTGTATTTTCTGAAGAGAAAATTTTTCAAATTGAGCAATTCTTAAACATCCAAAAGGATAGGGTTTATTTGACCGACTGTTCATACGACAATTTGAGTCATCGATTGGCAACCAGGAGGCACCACCCGCCACAGTTAATGGTTTGGGTCGCTGTAACCATAGATCGTTTTCATGGAGCCTGGCGTCAGGGTAAATGCGAAATATTATCGGGAAAGTATTCTAGAGGCTACTTTGAAGCCGTGGGCAGACAAATATTTCGGTGGCAAACTATGGACGTGTCAACAGGACTCGGCACCGTCTCACAAAGCTCGACTGGACCAAGAATAGCTGAAAAGCAACGTTCCGAACTTCATACCGTCCACACAATGGCTCTCAAATCGAATGCGATGGGTTATTCTTTTTAGACCATTTTGGAGAGCAAGGTTCGAACTAAAAGATTCACCAGTCTCTAGGCGCTGCAAAAAGCCATTGTCCGCGAGTGTGTCAAAATACCTGCAAGTCACATTCGGGCAGCTTACGATTCGTTTCTGGACCGTCTCAAGGCCATAGTAAAGACAAAAGGTGGTCATATCGAGTAAAAGTAAATTGATTCTTAGTTTAGTATTATTTTCACACATTTTTTTTTTGAATTGAATAAAAGTAATTTTTCAAAACAAATTTATGACGTTTTCAATTGATTACACTTCGAGTGCCGGACCCTGTATAATAATAATAAATGTAAATTCCAAACAAATAGGCAATTTTGAATAAATGGTGCTATCCTTCAAAGTTAAGCTAAGTTCATAAAAATTACTACGCGAGGGCTTTGGGTCTCTGACTACAACTACGAATGTTGCGTCCATCATAAATATTAAATCTGCAATTTTAAATTTCGAAAAACTAACACAGGATTTGTAATCAGTGACCAGCCTTCTTGTCAAGATTTCAAGGCTGGCATCATTACTGCTGTGAATGGCGCAGATTGCAGAATAAAACTTCTATGGATAGGGCAGAACACACTTAAATTCCATTCAACAGGCATGCATTTGTCAAATCATATTGTCTATAGTAGCTGATGCATGTGCCTCACTAGCTCCTCAAATGACACATGGGATGAAAAAATTTCATAATATTATATTCATTAGTTCGTAAGTTATTGTGCTAAGATTTACGCTCCTTTTGTTATTTAAAAAGAAATGGATCACAAAGAATTTCGTGATTTAATTTTCCATTGCATCTTGATGGGGAAAAATACATTGGAAACCACAATAAAACGATAGTTTGCTGACTTCAAACGTGGTTGTAGAAAATCCCCGAAATCGTTCTGAATGATCGAAGAGAGATGCTGCGTAAGTTTCAAACTATAACGAAGTATATTATTGCTGCTAATATAGTAAATCTAAGCTATGTAAATATCCATTGAAACATGTTATTTAAATGTTTATTTCAGGTGACAATTAATCTCCCACCCAAGCTATAAAAATTACTAAGTGTCCAAAGATAGATGTAATGAAATTGTGATGAAAAAAAAAATGGACGGATCCCTCACCCAGGAGGGTGCAGGAACAAGTGTTTGCGGACTAGGGAAGAGAAATTCACAAGCCACGGGCAAGAATACAAATATACAATATTTCAAACGGAAGTATACGCAATAGAAATATGTGCTGACTTTAACCTTTATCGTAACTATACCAATAGAAGCACAGCTATCCTTACTGATATTCAGTCAGAAATAAAGGCTGGCTATATTAAAAGTGGTATTCTGATAGTGAGGAAGATGATACCGCAGAACATGTGATTGAACATTTCCACGCACGGATTGATAATTTTATTTAACATCTTGGTGGGTTCAATTAACCTCTTCTACCGCGTTCGGTTAGCTATGGTGCCCCCGCCCTAAAATCTACAATCTTGGCTTTACCATGCTTTGTTTTGCCTGAAAACTAATTGAGAAGTTTTGCTGTAGATGTTATGGCACTAAAATGGCTAGATCTCCATATATATTCGGAATTTCGAAAAATCGTTTAGGGATATTTTTGAGTATTTAATCTACATAAATAAGCAAACAAAAATCGGTTTTTTTTTTTCAAATGAGGCGAGGGCCTTAAGTTAATAAATAAGCATCACGCTTCATAGATAGGAATGGGATCCGAAAAGCGTAAATTAAGCAACGTGAAATGTAAGAATACCTTCTAGTTCAATTCTAGCAGCATAGCACACATGATACGTACACCAAATGAAGCAGGAATACTTAAACTTGGAACGTACAAACAGTGTATACAAAAGCTTCAGCGTATAAGGGTCGGAGAAATCGGAGCTATGACGCCTAACAAAAACAAGAATCACGTAAGATTTGGTAATAAGAAAATTTATATGACTAAAAATAGTAAGTTTCGAACCAAACATTACACCAAAGTCTTTTATTTTACTTACACTTGGCAGGAGTGTGCTAGATATGGGATATGAGGTGTCAATAACAGTGGCACGCTTAGTAAATGTAATTTGGAAACACAGCGGTAGACGATTATTGATACCCCAGTTATTGAAATTATCTAAATCAATTTGCAAGAATTCAGAATCGAGAGAGCTAGTGATCGACGAATAAATTTAAACGTCATCTACATAAAGCAGGGATCTTATTGACGAGAAGCAAGAGTAATGATAAACAGAACAAAAAAAGGAAGAGACGACAACCAAGCAATGGAGATTGAGCAAGCCAGATGAGATCCAACTCAAGAAGGCATGGAAACGCATGCAGGCTAATTTTTAATTAATATTATATGGGAAACCCGATCAAAAACCTTAGAGAAGTCCGTATAAACAGTGTCAACCTGGTACCCTGATTGGAAGGCAGCGATACAATCTACCGAGAAGACACTGTTAAGCTGCTCCGGACACACCATCTTCTTGACACCAAAAAGCAATTTGTCCTGGTGGATGCATTCAAAAAGCTTTGTAGTGCCTATAATTACTAATATCATTTTTATAACCACTCTTGAAAATAAGTGAAATGAAAGTCAATTTTCAGTCATCAATAAAAGTACCCGAAATGAGTGATTTGTTAAAGATTAAGAACAGAGGATATATGTACTAAAGAATCACACTGTTTGAATAGTACCGCAGACAAACCATCAACATCAGTGTTTGAGGAGAGTTTCAGTCGAGATATCTTCAGTGGACAATACCTGCTTGCCGAAATCAATAGATGGTTGGAAAAGATTAACGGCATCAGCAGGTGTATTAGCAGCTTTGTCACCAACGAAAAGAGCGGACGGAATATTGGAAACAGATTTTTTCGAAGTTACAAAATTGCAAAACGCTTTTGGATTAGATTTTAAACTTTCTTCGAAGCTTAGCATGTAGTTTTTGTGTAAAAATTTATCCAAGCAGACAAATTTCTTATCATGCTCCATATACAGAGCAAGGAAAGCTGAATTTTCACATTTTTTTAATTTACGGAGAAATATTTCTTACTTATTGTGAAGTTTACCACAGCAGTTCTAAAAACACTCTAAACCCTTAGAAATGTCAGGATAATGAAACAAGGAATCCCATTTACTGTTCAGCAAAACATTATTTAGGTTGAAAAATCACATAGCTTAAAATTAAACGAAAGATTTGAATTAAAATTACTAATTTTAGAATATTCCTAAAATTCAAGTTCAACAACAGGTGGTACATGATGCATATCCGATTTTATTATAGGTAGAGTGCACTCCAGTATGGACAAATTGGCGCTTTTTCTTAAAAATATAAAATCTAAAGTGGGAAAACAGTTAACTTGCATATACTTAAGGAACTATCAACTAAGTATATTTCACTAGGACTATTGACATCGCAGGCGATAAGAGCTAATTTGGATAAAGTTCTTGGCCAGTTGATATTACGCAGATTAAAGTCTCCCAGCAAATCTATTTTACTGTGTATAGGTTGTAGCTACTGTTAGACGAAATATATGAAGCGGAAACAAAAATAGGTTGAGAAAAACATACAACGTGCAAATGGGCATAAATAGAAACACCAACACTAAGGCATGAAGGAGCAGATACGGGAGAGCAGACACAACTTGAAGTGCGACTCCCACCAGCACACAAAGCGCTCGCAGTGATAGTGCCCACTTAAACAGGGAAACATTTGGAGGGAAAACATTTTGTTTGTAGGAGAAGGACGAACGGGGAAGAGAGAAGGGATTTTGTCTCCCGTACTGGCGACACGCTTTGCTCTTCTTATTCGTATTTCCAATCTTAAAGCAATTTTTGACAGTTGCTTCATTCGTTTTCTTCTTTTACGGGAGAAAGTTCTGAGTTCTGTGTTGTTTTTCAACCGAATGAATGAAATCAACGATGACAAAGATCACAACGCTGCTTGGGAAATGCAGGATAATTTTTACTAATAAAGTTGGTATAATTTAAAGAACTTGCGGAGCATGTTTATGTTGAATTCTAATTTCCCCCACATTTCTAGATACTCAAGTTAGTTTTAGGTTAATTATTATATATGAAGTATATATGAAGTATTTTTAACTTAATTTTTTTTATTCAAGTACAAACATTTATATATACATATGTATATGTAAATAAAAAAGAGCAACAAATTATTTATTATTTAACCAGTTTGCATTCTTCATGAAATATTTAAAAAACTGTGGCGGGCGTTCACCGTTTTACATGTTAGCGGGTTGTAAAATATATCCGAACCAGAGGATGCTGAAGTAGTAAACGTGAAAATATTGCCGAAAACAATTTTGCCCGTGTGACCGCGAATGAAACATGAAAAGAGAATTTCCAGTGTCTCCGTGTGAAAATCGGCACTTAGCGCTGGAACGAGCGGAAACCGAGGAAAAGGCAGCTCGCACTAGCAGCAGACAATGAGCAACCAATGTTAGCGTTACTAAGGACAGCTGGTTTGTTGTTTACAGCACTAGTCACTAGGTCACATAGATTTATTAGGTCGGATGCTAATGACGATACGTTAGCTTCATGCCTTCAACTTAACTCCATACTTATGAAAACAAAAGTAATTACAGTGAAATTCCCCATTACGGACAGTCCTTATAACCGGACAGCTCCAATAACCGGACAAATTTTGGGCACACAGGTTTTTCATTCATTTTTTCATACAAATATCATCCTAATAAACGGACACTCTAATAACCGGACGCGGACAAAGTATTTCAAACCGTTTTCATAAAAAAATTTCCCATAAACGGACAAAATTCAAAAATATCACAAGCAAGCTTTGTTGTTCATTATAAAAATGAAATAGGTGATTCCCCTTTTAACATGTATGCACACATTCAAGCCTTGTGTTTTAAATTAAGAGTAGTTTTCCATTCAGTTTGTTAAGTCAGTTGCATGCGAATGGTTGCGTTCAAAGTTCGTAATAATATGGCGCCGAAAAAGAAGGTACTTTCTATTAAAGGAAAAATGGAAATTATTAATGTTTTCGAAAAAGATAAATTATCAGTACGTGGAATTGCAAAAAGCTAAAGTATAGTGTGCCCAAAAATTTAATGGTAGGTACACGTTTCTTTTGCTTTGAAAGGTTCAATATTGGCAAAATACAAGCTGCTGAAATCAATAAAAATAAAGAAAAAATTCGTTCTAAATGGGAGTCTGGAGTTAATGTTCATCAAAAGCGAAGCTTTCTTAAAGAAGGCAGCTCTGAAATAGACAAGATGTGTTTTAATTGGTTCGCTAAGGCTAGAAGTCAAAACATTCCGATTTGTGGTCCCATTTTGAAAGCAAAGGCAATGGAAATTGCAGGCAAACTAGGTGTACCTAATTTTAATGCTTCAGATGGATGGTTAAACAAATGGCGAATAAGGAATAATGTTGCTTTCAAATGCGTATCTGGTGAAGCTGCAGATGTAAACCAGGATGGTGTCGAACAGTTTAGGACAAAACTGCCATCTCTGTTGACCGGTTACAAGCCTCAAGACATTTACAATGCAGACGAAAGTGGGCTTTTTTTTCGTGCCTTACCTGACAAAACCCTCGCTCTTAAATCCGAAAAATGCGTGGGCGGTACACTATCAAAGGAAAGACTCACAATTTTGTTCTGTGCTAACATGGCTGGAGATAAAGAGCTGCTTTTGGTTATAGGTAAAGCAGCCCGTCCTCGATCTTTTAAACATGTTCCAATCGCAAAACTGCCAGTGGATTGGAAGTCTAATAAAAAAGCATGGATGACTCGAGAAGTAATGAGTGAATGGCTGCAGCAGTTCAATCGAAGAATGAAAGCCCAGAATCGAAAAATTACCTTGTTTTTAGATAACGCGGCTTCTCACCCAAAGGAATTAAACTTAACCAACATAAAAATTATTTTCTTGCCGCCAAATACAACGGTAGTTAGCCAACCCCTTGATCAAGGTATAATCCAAAATTTTAAAACTTTGTATAAAAGCTTAGTTTTAAAGCACTTGCTATCTAAAATTGACAATACAAGTTCAGCCTCAGAGCTTTCAAAATCGATTAATGTACTAGGAGCTGTGTATTTCATCCAAGCATCTTGGGATAAAGTGGAAGCCACAACCGTCCGAAATTTCTTCCGTAAAGCAGGATTTTTGGAAACTTATGAGGATCTTCCAGATTTTGATTCTGAAGATGATATTCCACTGGCAATCTATACTAGGCTTCAGGAAGGACTAGACTTGGCAAATGATTTGGAAGGTTTTCTCCAAATGGATCAAAATGTTTTCACTGAGGACAACAATATAGAAATTCAATTTGACCAACAGATGATACTATGGACATAAGTGATTCAGAAGATGAATTTTCAGAAGAAATAAGTGAGCCTATAACATCATATGATGAGGCTTTAAAACTTGTTGCGGGCTTGAAACAATTTGCAAAAAATGACTATGTAGCTTTTCAGCACATTAAAAATATCGAGAGTCACTTGGAAAATGAACATTTTAAATAAAAGCAATTAATGTTTAAGCAATCAAGCATTACCGATTTTTTTCAATCAAACTAGTATTGAAATGTAAAGACTTGTACAATGTACTTAATCGATATATGTACATATATGTATTTATATGTAATACTAAAGTATGCAAATATTCTTTACTTCCAAAAATTTCTTAAATAAACTATGTACAATAATAACCCAAAAAATCTCATTATTAGTTATTTTTCCTTGGCTCGTAATTGATCCAACACCATTTTGGCGAGGTATGTCTTACTGTCTCACCTGAAGTATCCAGAAACAAAATTTATTTCATATTACATACATCGACACTCAAATACTGTGCGCTGTTCCTCCTCTAGATTTTCTGTTGCATGGTCTTGAATATGTACATACATACCTACAATATATAGGTATATAATTACTTTGTAAGATTTGGTAAGCAGAGGATCAAATTTGATTTCTTGGCCGTAGTTTGGTTTCGGTGGTTTGATAAACTCTAATGTTGACGATGTTAGGGCTCCCCGAGCATAATGGAATTTCAATACTATTTTACGTTGGGAAAAGAGGATTGTTCGCACTGCAATATCTTTGTATGCTGGTATATTTCCATTAGTTTGGCGCTGAAATTTTTCAATTGTTTTCTGGGGAAATATAAGTAAGAAATAACCATATATTGTATTTGTTTCATAAAAATAAAAGGTATAGTATTTGGTTGTTTAACCTTTAAAACTTGGCCCCCTGGCTTAAATTCGAACTCTTGGAAGATACACCGGTCTGCACGATCGCTATAATTTAAAACAATTTTTTCATTGTTTACTGAGAGGTTTTTCAACGAATCAACTCTGGTAGCTGGATAAAAGTGTAGGATCTTTGGCTCATTTGGATCACTGTTGTATTCCATAACTGTAATAGAAAAAACACAAATTTTAACAATATAATTACATATATCTACCTGAATATATTTTAGCACACTCTCGAATAAGCGCCTCGCCACGAATAAGCGCCATGTTTGGTGCCGGTAACAACTAGAGTAGTGCAAGGATGGGCAACTGAATTGAAATAGTACATGGTAACCTCTTAGCTCTGTCTGGTTGTCCTCATCACTCCGAAATTGGGGAGGTGGTTTTTACTACAGTCTTTAATTAGGCTATCACGTAATAGGCCCACTGTCCGTCATCACCGTCACCATCAAGCTCAGGTGAGTTAGCTATCAAGCTCAAATAAATACCTACATTTTGGAGCCTCGCGTCGCTACTAATAAGTTGAATAGTATTAATTACAGTATTATAATCAAGAAACCAAACTCCCAGTTCATCCGATTTCTAGTGAAATCGGTTTCTGAACCCGAAAATGTACACAATTTGTTACGTATTTCTGTTAGGTATTTAGTTTTCGAGATCGCACCAAATAACGGTCATAGCTTATACGAAAAAGATTGATTATAAAAATGTCTGATATCTGGAGAATCCGATCAAAACAAGTGATATGTGATATTACAGAAATAAAAGTTACTCGGATGAGAACAAAAATTCTAAAATCCAAATACGAGGAAGTGAATTTTTAGAAGCATATTTACTCCTGCAAAAGAAATAACTAAACATATAACACTGATAACATTCGGACTCAAAGTATAATATTTTTCCAGATGTCTTCAATTATACGTTTGTACTTTGCGCTTTTTTCTTTTTTGTTTAAAAGTTAAGATTTGACAGCATATTCCCGAATCTTTTACTTGCTTAATTGTAACAGCATTACTCCTTTATTACTTTTACATGCTCTTTTTAAGTTGTCAAAATGAGCGATATGTATAAATGGTTCCGCAGTTCCTTTTTGCAGAAAAAACAGCTTTAAGGCTCAATTTATTGCTATTAATAAATACAAGCCATTCATTTCGATAAATTTCCAATTAGAAATGTCTTTTGTCATGAATTATAAATACTACTTGGAGTCAATGCTTTATAAATATTCTGGAAAGAGATGATTGGAAGTTAGTCTGGCACCAGCATAAAGAAATGTATCATCCACACTCTTAAATTCGTTTGGTCTTTCTTGCCATTTCGAGTTAAGACAACAAATAGTCCGGGAGCCAGGGGTCGATTTTGGACTGCGTTTTTATACCGTTAAATTCTTGACTATACTTGTGATTTAGCTTTCATGAATAACGAAAGTGAACGTCACCTGGCGCACTCGCGGTGGGTGTGATTGTGGGAGGGTTCGAAACGTGTCGAAAAAAAATTTTTGCGAACTCAGTTTATACCGGCTGAAATTTTTTTCATGTATTGTCGACATTTAGTAAAACAAAAAATAATCAGCTGCGTCTTAGAGGGGAGAAAATACGTCAGCTGAACGCAATGATTCATTCTTGCTTTGGCTGACGGTCTTTTAACCGCTATAAACGCAGCTGACCATCATTATTATATTTTCATATGTGTCCAAAATTATGTAAAAAATTTTCTGTCGGCATAAAGTAGTTATACTTTTTTTTACAAGTTCACCTGTTCAGCTGACGTGTTTTCCCCCCTCTACCGCGCAGCTGACTATTTGCTTTTATTCTACTAAATGTTAATAATACATGAAAAAAATTTCGGACGGCATAAAATGAGTTGGCAAAAGAATTCAACAAACAATAACTCAACAGAAAAAACAAAAGTAACAGAAACAGTCACCAACAATAATTTAATATTAAAAACTAGTTAAGGCAATAACTATTCTTCGGACAATGAAAAAAACAGCTCATCAGCAGATTTGATAAACGGTACAATGCGTACATACTCTGCCAACAACACCAACAGCGATAATGTAATCGACAACGCAATGGAAGTAGAAACTCTCCCACAAGAACAAACATCCATTGATATCAGCAATGTAAATACTATGGATATTGAAACTCTCAAAACACAACAGCCAACAACACCTCAATTCTCCGGAGCCTCAATGCTATCATTCAGCAACAGTACAAATTTCACTCCCACGCAACCAATCTCCATCGAAGAATACTTAAAAACAAAATACCCAAATTGTACAACCAACATATAACATTCATTCATACATTTATATACTTAAGTAGATATATAATACTATACCTAACATTCATACTTAAAAGTCGTATCTTACGCTCTTTATATTTTCTTGATTTCTCTTTAATTATCATTATTATATTTTTCTTTTTTTTTCTTTTCTTATGTTGTTCTTAATTGCACAGTGGAACATAAAAGGTTATTTTAATAATTACAATGAACTAGGTCTATTAATTAAAGACACAAATCCTAATATAATATGTCTACAAGAAATCCACATTACGTATCACATTAAACAGGTAGTAACTCACAAAAGCTATGTAGCACATTTCTTTAATTCTAATACCACATCGAAGCAAGGGGTGGCCATAGAACTCAGCACATCACCTCGTTTTACAATAATAAACACCTACATACCGCCCAGCCAATAATTTTCTGAAAATGGCATTTTCACTCTTTTATCACGTTCCCAAAGTCCCAACGCACTTTTCCACACACAATTCATTCACACACATTGATCTTACACTAGTAGAGGCACAGTTAAGCCCCAGGTGTAATTGGTATACTCTAAAAGACTTACATATATGGCAGTGATCACTATCCTATTCTCTGCGCAATACAAACAAGACTAACCACATGTGACCTTAATAAATCTCCCAAATTTAAAACGGATGCCGCAGACTGGAAGCGATATCAACTTTTGTGGGAAAAAAATTTCTCTGATTGTAGCTCCACCAACGTTCATCAATTCGCCATTAAATCAGCAGCCAATGAAGCTATACCTCAGATCAATACTTCCCAGTTAAAAAAATATTCTGCATGGTGGAATCAAGACCTTAACAATCTTCGACCCAGTAAACAATCCCTTTGACAAACCTACAAATCTTTGGCTTCCAATCGTATTCTAATTGCTTATAAAGAAGCTAGCGCCCTCTTTAAAAAACGTGTCAAAGAAGCCAAAAAGCATCATAAGCAACTTTCACTAAAGAAATTAACCCGTCTTCAACCCCAAAAAAATGTGGTCCTCTAACAGAGCTCTTACGGATATCCCTTCAGTACCTATAAGTTCCATAGAAGTCTCAACCGGATTAGTAACCAATTCTCTAGACATTGCTAACACGTTCGCCAAAATTTGGTCAGAATATTCAAGTGACTTCAATTTCCCTTCAGAATATCTTAATAAAAATGAATAATTCTGCAACAGTCGTACCTTCCGAGACAGCTAACAAGCGATGTCCTTGCATTGGAAACTGATTTTAGCCATATTGAACTAGCAACTTCACTCCAGCATGCAAAAGGGAAAACTCCAAGCAAAGACAGGATATCTTACCCCTTGCTACGCAACTTTCCTTCCTTCTACAACGACATGTTTAAAACTGGTAAATACCCTCACACTTGGCTGTCAGCCGACGTGATACCAATTTCCAACCCGAATAAGCCAACAAATAACCTCGATAGGTACAGACCCATATCACTTCTCTCTTGCTTAGAAAAAACTTTTGAAAAAATGATAGAAAAACGGCGTATGTGGTTCATAACAAAAAAACGGGTTTGTGAGTCCTAATCAAGTTGCCTTTAAAAAAGCACCAGAGAAGGTCTTATTCCCCTGCAACACTACATAAAAGATGCTCTCTCAACAACAAACCACGTAACATTACTGTCGACAGATTTTGAAAAGGCCTTTGACCGCATTGGAGTCCATGTTGTTCTTGAACAACTTGCAGAGTGGCATATTGGCCCGAAAATTTACCAGTTGGTAAAGTCGAACTTAACGAATCGTACATTTCAAATCAAAATCAATGGTGTACCTTCCTCAATGCACTGCCTTAAAAACGGTATACCCCAAGGGTCTCCCCTCACCGTGGTACTCTTTATTATAGCTTTCGAGGAAATAAATAAAATTGCCCCCAAACAAAAAAGTTTAGACTTCCGGATATATGCCGACGATGCTTCCTTTTACACAAAAGTCAAAGACATCAATAAAGTTCATTCAATATTCGAAAAGCTGCTTGACGATATTAGTTCCTGGAGCAAACATTCGGGAGCAATTTTATCATACAGCAAATGCACGACACTGCATATCTGCCGGAAGAAACGATGCCCACAAATACAAATTAATCGTCAAAATACAAATATAGCTGAGGCTAATGCGCTGAAGATACTTGGTATTGTATTCGACAACAAATACACTTTTAGAGAACATACTTTCCGTGGCTGGCCTACCTAAGGCTAATCCCTACTTTAGGCTAATCCCGAAGCTTTTGACCACCGCCAATAGACTTCTTTTTAATACCTTGAAGACTGCTTCCAAACACAAAGAGTTCGCTAGTAGAACTCACCTATTTATAGACGGGTCTAAATCCGGCGATAGCACAACTTTCGCTATAGTACACAACAATAGTGCCTTGCTAACAGAAGGCTTTTACCAAGTTATAGCTCAATATTTTCATCCGAAGCCACCGCTATCCTTAAAGCAGTGGACTTTGCGTCGAAATCGAAAGATAAATTTGCCATATTTACTGATAGCTTTTCGGTAATACAAGGGCTATCCAACATTTACGGTAGTAGTCAAATTCTCTTCCAAATACGGGATTACTTAATAAAAAATGGAAACAAAATACATATCGTCTGGATACTAAGTCACAAAGGCATTCTGGGAAATTAATCGGCAGATCTAGCGGCATGTACCAATCCCCAGTCTTTCTATTTACTCCAGTTGTCTCTAAGGACCGTCAAGCTTACATAAACAGCTATCTCCTTCGACAAAAATATGTAACGTGGGCGCAATACAGGCACCCGTATAAAGATTTCAACCCAGAGTGTGTAAAAGTAATATATGCAGCCTCATTATCAAAGAATCAAATTTCTGTATTCGTGCGTTTAAGGATCGGCCACTCCAGGCTAACCCATTAACACCTTCTTCTATCCACGTCTCCTCCCACATCTCCTTTCTGTAACGATCAATTTCACCTTATAGACATAATAGACATCTGTGCAAATTTAAATACTGAACGTGTACCTATCTTTGGTTCCAAAAATCCCTCCAAACTTTTGAAAAATACCACAACAGAGAATGTCATTAAAATATATAACTTTATTAAGGCAATCGGCCTAATTGAAAGTTTGTGAAATTGTCATTTATCCTATACCTTAAAACTTAAACATAATATTATAATTACCAAGCACCGAAGGCCTAAGCAGCTAGTGTGCTCTTTGTTTTTTTACCTAATGTAATAACACAGTATCTAAAATTATACACAAAGAAATACTTAAAAATCTAAACATTCAAGAAAACACTCTGCCATACTAATATATAAATACACGCCAGACACAATAGTTGAAAACGATACATACAAAATCTACTGGGATAGAACGATTTACTTTGACAAAACATTAGCATGCAATAGACCAGATATTACAATAATCAATAAAAAAGACAACACCACCCAACTACTTGAAATAAGCATACCAAAATGATACCAACATACGCAGCATATACTATACACTGAAAAAATTGAAAAATACGCAGATTTAGCAGAGCAAATAAAACAGATATGAAAACAAAACGAAGTGAGTATCATACCACTCATAATCTCAAATACAGGAATACTGCATACAACTTTTATAGAAAATTTAAAATTAATAAACATTGACAAAAAAATACCCGGTAATATTAAAACAGCAGTGATAATAAAAACATGCAATATAGTTAGGTCCTTTTTAAACGCGTACTAATAAAAAACGGAGACACTTTGACATAAATAACAATAAAATAATACAAAAACAAATAGTACCGACACGACTTGCATCCCGAATGTGCCGTCGTGTTCGGTGAAAATGGACCCTGCCTCGCCCGGTATGCGGTGGGGAGAGTAGCGTGGGATAATAATAATAATAATAAAGCTTAGAAGTGAAAAGAATCTGGAAACGAAATACAGTAAAACCCCTACCTTTCATTATGTCTGCAACTGGGATAGTTCACAAAAGTTTTGTAAATAACTTCAAATTTTTGAACATTAAAGCCGATATAGATCACAAAATTCAAAAAGCTATTATCTTAAAAACATGCAACATAACGCGTAAATTTTTAAACCAGCAATAAAACTTAACCAAAAACCAGTGCCAAAACGACTTGCATTCGTTATATGCCGTCGTGTTTGGTGAAATGGACCCGCCTCACGCGGTATGCGGGGGGGGAAGTGGGAAATAATAATAATAATAACACCGATTCACAACCTACACAATAATCAAACAATAGCACACACATACAGTTTGCACAAAGCAATAGCCCTAGCAGACAAAAATTACTCACCACTTAATCTACATAACACACAAGGAACATTATTCCCCCTTGTAACAATCGAAGAGAAAAAAGCAATATGGTTGCAGAAACTACTTCATGGAAGACACTTTCATATAATGAACGATGCGAATGTACCAAAAGTATATTATTGATGACAGATGTCGCAAATGCCAAATAAATACAGAAAACATAGACCACATTATTTCTGGATGTCGTCTTTTGGTAGAAAGTGAATACACAAAAAGGCATAACAATGTGGCAAAAATACTACACCAAGAAATAGCGAATAATCTGCGCTTAAGTACAATTACTTCACCCTATTACGAATACAATCCCAAGAGTGGCAAACAACAAGACATCCCGCAGATAAAGCACAATTTAACAAAATGACAAAGTAAATTATAGAAATGCTTAAGGACTTCGAGGATAAAAAAGCAAAACTTTTTGTCCAACCTAGATCCAACAAAAAACAGCAATTACTAACTCTGGCGGACAACATCGAAGATCAAGAAAACAACACCTCACCAACATGCAATTTTAAATGAAAACATCACATGGGCCAAAACGCCACTAGAAATGGCTAGTGTGCGCGCCAGACACTTCATAAAGACATTCACAAATCAAAATGATGCTCAAAATTATAACCTGCCTTCTACATCTTTGTTGGCTATGTCAAAATATTAAAAGAGCTACATGACGATGGAATAATATATGTACTTAAGAAACCTCTTTAACTCATCCATTAGAGTACAATATTTCCCCTTTCAGAAATAATAGCATTGCCTAAGCCAAATAAAGACGCCAGTAAACCATTCATAGAAACCTATAAGCCTCTTAACAATTCTTTCAAAACTATTTGAAACCTTGATCCATGATCGTATTGACCCCATCATACAATTGAGGAACATAATTCCCTTCCACCAGTTTGGATTCCGACATTAATATTCGACCATTCAACAAGTGCACCGAGTAAAATTGATAAGAAAAACTAATTAATGTGTCGCAACTTATCTCGACGTAGCGAAGGTTCTTGACAGCGTATGGCATCCAGGATTAGGCAGTCAGGATAAGTTAAAACATATATTCCCACTTGACTACTATATATTACTGCGAAGTTACCAAAGCGACCGGTACTTCGTTGTTCAACATCAGACGAATGCTCGGACGTATTAAAAATGGATGCCGAAGTACCAAAAGGCAGCGTATTGGGACCATTGTTGTATAAAATTTACACATATGACATTCCCTATCCAAATGACGACAGCATAATTGCTACCTTCGCCGACGACACAATATCAATTACGTCGGATAGGAATATAAATGTCGATTCATCGAAGTTACAAAATCTAATTGACAAAATAGGAATCACACCAACAGCATTAGTAGATACAAAAACTAATTATTTTGACAAACTTAAACTAAGTATATTACTGTTGCTCAAATATTAAATGTAAGCTATGTAACTACTCATTAAAACATGTTATTTAAATGCTGATTTCAGGTAAAAATTACTCTCTCACCCAAGCTATAAAAATTACTAAGAATACATAGATAGATGTAATAAAAATTGTGATGTAAAAAAACAAAACAAAACACTTTTGCACAGCAAAAACGGTGATTTGTCCTAATGTGCATGGAAGGATACATCTGGCAACGGAGATTTGAAAGGTGAAAAAGATTTGATTGCCCACGCAACTTTCTCCTGGGTAATTATTTCATTTGCAAGATGCTGTGGAATATATTGGCTCCGCCTAATATTTCCCCTCCCACTTTTGTGAGCGTTACATCCCCGAGAATGGTTACTTAGCCGAAGTTCTAGCGATTCTTCTGCCATAACAGTCCAAGTAGCATCAGGTTTCTTGACCCAAGCAGCCTTTGAATGGTCTTTGGAAAGAACACGGCTAAGCCTAGCAGAATCCCTGGTGGATGCGATTGACGAACAAGATTCCTTCCAGCTCTCTTTTTTGGCGGCCCTAATTGCCTTGTACTGTCTCCGACTTTCTCAGTACAGTTTCCAATTTCTTGTCGAGTAGCTGAGGTTAAACCTTGATCTAGATTATTCTCTTAATTTTAAGAGCTCACTGCTCCACCAAGGAGGGTGATTTTTTTGCTAAATTTGATGGGGCAGGTTATTTTGTAGTGCCTAGTGCCCACCAGTGTTATAACCCTACCCTCAAGGTTTTCCGTGAGAGTGATTTGGTGGATCGGAATCTCTCCTATTATGTTGTTTACTATATTTTTGAATCATTTTGTTCATTACATCCTGCCCCGCCAAGGGAGCTGCGCATGTGACCAAAGAGGATAAAGGAGAAATATCCGGTCGACCATGGTAGCGCTCCATACCATGGCAAGGCCACCGTTACAACCTGAGGCGGCCTGATATCAGGAGGGCTCCGTTAGAAGATAGTCTTATTTAGTACCTCGGCTGCCAAACCCACTCAATAGGCACGGGTCGCATCACACCTTGGGTTGAAGGAGTTTTTTTAACGAAGTTTACGTCTTAGACCAGTGTAGTTCGCGGGAGATATTCACTCAGATTACAGGCTCTCCCGAGGGGTTCTCATACACGTTAACATTCGTTCATAAATTTTCTTGGCTTTTAAACCTTCTAAAAATAAAAATTCAGTCAATGAACGACACTTGATTTTTTTCCATTGTAAAAGAAACTGTGACTCGTCGATAATAAATGGCTTGTAAGCAAATAATGAATTGACGGATTGAAATGAAATTTAACATACGTTCATATTAAGAGTGTGCCAATATAACAAAAACCATTTAGGCTAGTAGCAACGCCCTCTCTTATCGAACCAAGAAACTTATTGAACAACCTATTACTCATCTTAGAAATAAGTTTTAGATTTAAAATTTAAACATATTATTATTTTCCTTATATCCAATGATGAAATAAAGCCAACCCTTGTTGTACTGGATATTAATAAATAAATAAAAAGTTAAAATCAAAATCTCATCTAACTAGGTGGCCAATGAACCAAACATAATGAACGCCACAGGACACGGCAAAAAACTAAGATCTACTTTTCGGAAACCGCTTTGACGCTACATGGCCCACCACTTTTATTTATTTAGTGTTCAAATTTTGGAAAAAATACTACTATCTCGATCCTAACGAATAAATTTCAAAATTCGTGGAAAAATATTCAATTTAGGCCGTGCGGGTAACTTTCGAATTGTTTCAAAAAATCGAGTACGCCGTCCATTTTAGCGGATGGTTCTACAAAAGGTTGCACATCTGTCCCTGTGCAAGAGGAATGTTTTTGCCCCTACCAGGACCTAAATCTATCGTAAAACACTGTTTTAACTCTCTATTGGCATCCGGGTCTGGCCCGAATTTTTCGACTTTTGACGTGAATTTAACATATGTTTTTTATATTATTATAACGAACGACGTAGCTTCCTAATTTTAATTAAAATTTAAAAAGAATCCTCGAAGAGGACGAAAAACGGTAAGACCCGGGTGCCTAGCCGAAGGTTTTAAAAAAGGTGTCCGACGGAGGGTTAAATCGCGGTTTTCGTTGTGTTCAAAAAATAAGGAGAATTTTCCCATTTCGCGGGCTACGTACATTCGACTTTCGATTATTATTTTCTTATGTTGGTACACTTGTTTCCCAGATATGTTCGCGGTTTTAGCGATAAAGCATGTTTAGTTTGTTTGTGAGAGTACTTACAAGTGGTATAAGCTTTTCACAGAAGGTCGAGAAGATGACGACACTCGCTCTAGACGCCCCAGCACATCAACAACCGATCAAAATGTTGAGAGCCAAAACAAATTGTTATGGAGAATCGTCGAATCACAATGGGAGATAACGCTGAGGATTTTCGCAAATTTTGGGCATGAAGCGTGTGGTAGCGAAGCTCGTTCTGAAATTCCTGAATTTTGACCAAAAACAACGTCGCATGAGCATGGCTTAGGAATTGTTGTATGACGTCAACGATGATCCACATTTGCTTAAAAGGGTCATAACTGGGGAAGAGTCCCGGAGAGTTAAGACCAAAAAACACACGCCAAGCCCGATCAAATGTCAAAGTAGTAGTGTGTAGTGCATCAGGAGTTTTTACCACAAGGTCGTACGGTAAATAAGGGGTCTTACCTTGAAGATATGCGCAGTTTGCGTGAAACAATATGAAAAAAAAAAACGCCCGGAATTGTGGAAAAAATGCATGGCTTTTGCATCATGATAATGCACCTGCACTAATCTTTGGTTGTGAGAGATTATTAGGCCAAAAACAACACCGTTATCATGCCTCAGCAACTGTATTCACCAGATTTGGTTCCGTGCGACTTTTTCCTGATCCCAAAATTGAAGAGATCCATGAAAGGACCGCGTTTTGCGACGATTGAGGAGATAAAAACCGAATCGCTGAGAGAGCTCAAGGAGATACTGAAAAGGGCATATCACAACTGCTTCGAGGATTGGTACTTTGAATGAGATAAAATAGAAATTGATGAATAAGTAAATACAATAGTTTTTGAGAAAAATCAAAATTCACTTTATTTTTTTAACACACTTCGTATTGTTATGCAGATTTATAGTTTTTTAAATTCTAGTGTAATAAAGAGCATATTAAAAGTTGCTAACAAATCCTGTTGGTTTTTATAACTTATCCCTAGACGGTGAAAAATGTCTGAAATATAATGGGCTGTAAAACTATGAATTTTTTAGAAATTCTGAAAATTGTATCTGGGATTAGTATAGCCTTTTTTATAAAAAAAGATGAATGAAATGAAAAAGTAAATAAAGAAATAGTCAATACTTATAAAAATGTTAAGGTACTACAGTTTTTCTCGGGTTGTATTTGTGCCTGCTTAATATTATAATTATACGTGCATAGAAATAGCCGTATAGATACTTACATCTGAGACTGTCATTCCGTCCTTTAAAAAATATTTCTTCAATTTTCCCAGTATCGTAAAAATATTTAATTTGTTGTAACAAATCTCCTCTATTTTCATAATGTTCCCACCGTATTGTTTGCTCTTTATACTCCTTATCTTTATACAGTGTTAACCGAGCAGCTTTGCCATCACGTTGGGAGTAAGGTGAAAAACGATCATGAACAGCACCAGCATAATGAATGGTTTTTTCTAGGTTGGGAAACCTTTCTACAAATTCCTTAAGACCAATATGTAGTTTAATGACCCATGACCGTATTGTGTCTAGATGCTTCTCTTCTCCTAGTGATCGTTTACTTTCTGTGAAATTTTCATCAGATCCTACAGTGTATATTCGCATTTCGGGGGGCTCTCCTGGCAAGAGGTGCTCCCAATCATTGTTATCTTGTAGATTCCAGCGTATTTCACCAACTCTTTGATACTTTTGCATATTCACATAATAATTTTGATGATCCCATACGCTATCAATAATTATATACTGCTTACAATGATTTTCACAAATAAAGCCTGTCGATGCCTCAATAAACCGCGTCTTTGGTGTCTCGGGTACTTCATCACCTTCGTCATTCAGATAAGTTTTCTTTGGCTTAATGCTCCATAACGCATTATCGACAATTACAACCCAGGCGTGTGTACGCCTAAAATGGTATCTATCTACAGCAACCAATTCCATTTCCTAATTTATATTAATATTCTGAATTAAAAAAATATAATATAGTTCACAAGTTAACCTATTACCTCCAACTCCAAACGTTCTGTTTCCTCTCGTATCCGCCTTTCGTCGTCTTCTTTTTGTCTCATCATCTCTGCCATGTTTTCTTCTAGATGACTTTCTAAATCAGGCAACGTACGTAATTTATATTTTTGACCTGTTACATGCTTGCCCTTCTCCTCCTCTTCCGTCTTTACCTCCCTGATTTGATGTGGAAATGGTACATTACTTTGATCATTTAAAACTGTCTCTGCACGTGCGACTCCAGATACTACCATGGCCGAATATCCTGCGCCGATCAGCATGCTGCAGAGCAGAGTAGCCATTTCAAAACTATTTCCCCGACGTCTGCGAAGAATACTTGCTGGTGAAATTAAACGAGTTGGCTGCAATAAAACCAATCAACTCCAACTACATGATATGTATATATGAAAGGCATATAGAATAGAATTGGTAGAATTTGTTTATTTATTTATTTTACAATTTCCATGCGAAATAATACCTTTTTGTGCTCTAAGAATATTAAAAAAACTTTGAGTGAAAAGTCCGTCCTTTTTAAACGACTTTTCTGAGAATTTATGGAGTTTCCACCCACTGCTCGTTATGTAAAAGATTTTAACAATTTGGTGACATTAAAGCAAATTTTATTGAGAGACATATTTTCATCTAATAGCATCATGCATAAAATTACTACATTTTCTGGTCAGAACTTTAAAATCTCGGAAAACTGGAAGCCTTAACTTGTACTGAAGCTTGAATCATTCTACATAATTTTTTAATTAAAATAAAATGAGTTTTTTTTATAACTTTACTTCAAGCGCAAAGCGATTAATTTTCATTAGTGGAGATATGTTACATTCTTTCAAGATTTCTAGCGGGAAAGAGCTGTCAATGTCAAAATAGAATAGACTGAAAACCGCTACATGAAGCATCTTGTAAGCTCTGTCAAAAGTGATGCCCAGATGTCAGTAGTAGACAATTGCTAGACGGTACCTTTGTCTAAGTTATCTTTGACATTTATCAAGTAGTACAATTTTACACGATATAACGACTAATTGAAATTATTATGAAAATGATCGTTCTTTGAGAAAAATATATCGCAAAACTCATGATTTTTTGGAGGACTCAATCGTCCGAATGAGTTGACAATTCAAAGATTCGTCAAAAAATTAAAAAAAATTGATTTTGCCGAGGATAAAAATAGCGCTTTATTTAATATATAATAATATTTCTTATATTAAGATTTCATAATATTTGATACAAACAATAAAAAATTTTAAAACCAAACTATGATGCGTTGACCATTAAGTCTCGAGGCTTGGTTCTTCGTAGTCTTCTTGTATATATGGCTTCTCTAAGTTCTGTAGCTTCGGAGTTTATGTTCCTTTCCAGCCGTTTTTCATACTTTGTAGCAAAGGTAGACCTTTTGCACCGACAGATCGTTATGCAGATCCGTATACCTTATATACCAAGAAGCACTGATATACCTCGAGCACCTTATTTCGCTGGCTTTGCATCGATGTTTGAAGTAACGGTTTATCTCCACAATTGAACTTTAGAACTTAATTGTAAATAAGTAATGTGTTTCTGCTAATTAACTATTTAAGCCTTTTTGATTCTATGTAAATTTCGTTAGCTTTTATTTTGATTTATTTTATTTTATCCGTTCATTTTAGCTTCGAGTTCAGTGCCATTCCCAAGTATTTAGCACTGTAATGGAGGGATAAAAGTAATCTTCTTGCTTGTGAAGTCAACGGGTACAGATTTGCCCTCGTTTAATTTAATGTTTCAGGTTTTAGTCCACGTTATAATTTCATCTACCGATGCTTGTAAATGTGGCAGTATCAATATCTCGACGTTCTCAGCAATTAAACATTCATGAATGGAATGCTTGGCGGATTTTACATGTAGACGTGCTCCGGGTTGGCATTTAAGTTATGTACATTTCCACATATAACTGTTAAGAACCGTATTTTGAATAGAAATATTGAAACCTGAAAGAATCTAAATTTTTACATATTTTATTTAAAAACGACATCTAGGCGCGTCTTTTGAAATACCATTTATAATAGATGCTTTCCATTTCAATTCAACCGGGCTATTCAGGACATGTTCTTCGATTTCGATGTGACTGAAATATGTTGCTCTCTGGTCAAAATAATGAGACACGTATTTTTTTGTTCGCTCGAAAAAAAATTTTTTCAAGAGTTATCGGCAATTTTGTTTTTCGGTTCAAAATCGATTTTTTTAATTATGTAAGAAAATTTTTTGTTTAAATGCTCATAACTTAGTCAAAAATGAACCGATTTTAATGATTCTGGGTTCAAAATGATCGTAATTACATACACGAGCGACTTCATGTAGAAACAATTGCAAAAAAGTAGTTGAACATTTTTTATTTTTCAAGAAACAAAAAGTGCGAAACAGGTGTTTTACTCAAAAATTCATTACTCAAAAACAACTCATTTTAGCTACTGGGTATTCAACTCAATTGAAGTTTGAGGTGTCCTCTTGATTTGGAAAAAGTTAAAAAAAAACACTTTTTGAAATATTTAATTTCGATTTTTTTTGTTTTTGTAAAATAATTTAAAAAAATCCATTTTGAGGCGAAAAACAAAATTGCCGATAAATCTTAAAAAAAAATTTTTTCGGGCGAACAAAAAAATACGTGTCTCATTATTTTGACCAGAGAGTAACATATTTGAGTTACATCGAAATCGAAGAACATGTCCCGAATAGCCCGGTTGAATCGAAATGGAAAGCATCAATAAACAAAAGCTCATTGAAAAAGCTATTCTCACTGTCAATGACGACCGATATCAGACGAGGACAATCACAGTTTTGTACCTATGATGTTGAAATTATATTCCACATACATATAATTTCATTGAGTATCACTAAGTTAATATTAAAAAAGTTTCTGATTTCAAATCGCAATTGTTGGTGCAAAATCCGATAATCTTCATCGTTAAAATGGCAACGGCGACGTCTTCTAGTCATACTTTGTGTTAATTTCTATTCAAGTGGCGGAGGTTATCGGTCCAATAAAGCTGATTTTGCCTTGATAACTATTTGACCGACCATATTTATTTTTATTTGAATTTTATTTAATTATTGCTATCATTTTTATTTGGCGGTAAACACAAATATTGGGTTGGCAACTAAGTAATTGCAGATTTCACTTGATTTCAGATGAAAAATGCTCTGGTCGTCCAGTTGAAGTTGATGACGCCCTAATCAAAGCAGTAATCGATTCGAATCATCACAGTACAACACGTGAGGTTGCAGAGAAGCTTCACGAATCACATACATCCATTGAAAATCACTTAAAACAACTTGGCTATGTTCAAAAACTCGATACATAGGTTCCTGACGAACTAAAAGAAGCGCATTTAACGCAACACATTAAGAGCTGCGATTTGCTAAAGAAATGTAATGAAAATTATCCATTCTTAAAACAACTGATTACTGGCGATGAAAAATGGGTTGTTTACAACAATATCAAGCGGAAAAGATCGTGGAGCAAGCCAGGTGAACCAACTCAAACAACATCAAAAGCTGATATTCATCAAAAGAAGGTTTTGTTATTAGTTTGTGGGATTACAAAGGAATTGTCTACTTTGAACTCTTACCACCCAACCTAACGATGAATTCTGATGTCTATATTGAAAAACTAGCGAAATTAAACAATGCACTTGAAGAAAAGCGACCCGGAATGACAAATCAAAAAAGTATTGTATTCCATCATGACAATGCAAGGCCACACACATCTTTGGCCACTCGGCAGAAATTATTGGAGCTTGGTTGGTTTTGCCGCATCAACCATATAGTCCTGACCTTGCACCATCTGATTACTTTTTATTTCGATCCTTGCAAAACTCCTTGAATGGTAAACATTTCAATAATGATGATGATGACAAATCGTACCTGATTCAGTTTTTTGCTAATAAAAACCAGAAGTTTTATGAACGTGGAGGTATTATGCTGTCTGAAAGATGGCAAAAGGTAATTGATCAAAATTGTCAATACATTACAGAATGAAGTTATTTAGTTCCATGAAAAATTGGCTTTGATTTTCTAAAAAAATCCGCAATTACTTAGTTGGCAACCAAATAAAATCAAATCAAGTCCTTTTTTGGAGAAAAAGTCCCAAACATGAACCTTAACAGTTCTTTGAAGTTGTCGAATATCAGCAGTGCATTAGAGCGGACGTATTTAAAGAAAGATTCATCCCTGAATATTTCGTTTGTCCAATTCCTTTCTGAATTTGCCGTACCCCATACAAGTCTGTTTTCAATGTGTCATAATGAGAGCAGCGGATTTTTCAATATGCTCCAGAATTTGAATTTTTCTGCACGTAAACATTCTCGAAACGTGTCTTTGGATGAATTAACAGAACTTTTTCTTAAACGTCTTCGACTTTTTCAAACATTTTTCTACAGATGCACGCGACATTTTTGAACCTTACATAGCAACATATCTTCAAATTGTTTTTATACGGGGCACTAATTTTGTAAACCAACGTACGCTTTATAAATTTTTCACAAAACTAATGTTTTGCACAACATGTATTTCGAAAAGAATACACCTATTTAGCAGCATTTACATTTTTTATAACGGAACTCTAAATTTGCATTTTTCCTATTACGCTTCTATTGGATAGACTGTACGTAATTAGTGGTCATAGACTTCGCCATACCCATTATTTATTACACTTTGAAAAGCACTAAATATTTATTTTTGGCAGGTGTGTACTGATAATTTAAAGTATCCAAGGAGCTAAAACTAAGCTTGACGTACTTTTAGTTCGTTGTGCTTAAAATAGATAGAGGTTTAAAATCACTCTCCAAAATGGCGTGTTTTTGGGTTGATAATGACATTCTTAAAATGGAACATATACAATTTTAAATTCTACAATAACAATGCAATTTTAATAACAAAACTGAAACATCTACATATGCAAAGTAATTTTAGGTTAAGTTCTGAGAATCCGTCAATAAAACACGAGCATATTACCTCATAATCGTCTCCCTATAACTCTACACATATAATATAATATGTTCCAACATTCCCCCACAATTGGAAACATCTTTGGTAATTTTCCAAAGTTAACCCAGGCAGGCCAGCGCTGGAAGTGGAACAAGACTATCTCAGCTGCTCATGGAAAATGCCCGAAGCCGCTCCACTAACATATTCAATATGATGTGAAGCACAAACGTTGGCTTCAGTCTCGACTTGGGCGTCTGGAATACCTGCTGGCTTTGTTTACGGGTCTCAGACCATTCTCAGGTCTTATTTGCAGAGAGTACAGGACTCATTCAATCGCTGCTGGCGTCTTGAATGCAAAACTACAAATCAAACATTCAATACGCCACTAAGACAGTTTTTTTCGAAAAACATGCTACTCACTTCAAGATATTATAATTTTTCAACACACTTTTATTAGGACGGGTTGTATGTATGTATGTATGTATGTATGTAACGGAATATTTGAGCTTAATTTTCACTGGCTTCTAAACATCTGATCGACTTGAAATTTTGCACACCTATCAAGGACTGATGACAATGCAATAATTTGATAAAAATTTTCCATTATCCTTATTGGGATTGCCAGGATTAATATTTTCTTTTTTTACCTGTGGGCAAAAAGTAAGGTGAATTTGGTTGTAAAATGAAAAATCGTCATTTATTCTTGTAAATCAATTTCATCCCCTTCAAAATAATGTCCTCTCGATGAAATACACTTATGCCAACGAGTTTTCCAATCCCCGAAACATGCCAAATAGTCCATTTCCGGTAGTGGTCTCTTGAGTTTTGGGAATAGCCAGAAGTCACACGGAGCCAAATCAGGCGAATACGGTGGTTGCGGAACGATATGCATGGAATTTTTGGCGAAATAGTCACGAAGAACGAGTGCAGTGTGAGACATGTGAGATAAATTTTCTATTATCCTTATTAGGATTGCCAGGATTAATATTGTATTTTTTTAACACACTTTTATTAGCTCGGGTTGTATGTATGAATGACTGTATCGGAATCTTTGAGCTTAATTTTCACTGGCTTCTAAAAATCTGATCGACTCGGAACACACAACATAGATGACTAGATGGGAAACTCTTTTTCTCGTGAGAGCGCTGAAAAATGTGCATTTTTTATAACATTTGCCAATATTGCCATACCGGTAGAAACATGAATTGGGTATTTTTTTAAACAAAAATTGGGAATTTTTAGTTTCCACACCACCATTGAGGTTAGTATTTAGTGTGCGGTTGTGTAATAGTATATTACTCGTAAACACCTACATATACTAAAAATAAAAAATAGTTAAAAAAAAAATTAAAAAACACGCTTTTATTGCTAATCGAACTAAAAAGTAGAAAATAAAAAATAGTTTAAAAAAACTAAAAAACACGCTTTTATTGCTAATCGAACTAAAAAGTAGAAAATAAATTTTAATGACAAAGGGACCAATAATGAAGTAATAGCAAATCGAAGGATCAGTCATAGTCAACTACCTCAGAACAGAATTATAACAAAAATTAAGATACAAATAGAGTAATTCAAATTAGAGTTAAAAGCATGGGATGCATTTTGCTTCACTTTCATAACCTTCTGTACATAGGTAGTTGCCAATAGAATGATTGTAATATTTCCTATATCAAGCATCCCACGCTTTTAACTCTAATTTGAATTACTCTATTTGTATCTTAATTTTTGTTATAATTCTGTTCTGAGGTAGTTGACTATGACTGATCCTTCGATTTGCTATTACTTCATTATTGGTCCCTTTGTCATTAAAATTTATTTTCTACTTTTTAGTTCGATTAGCAATAAAAGCGTGTTTTTTAGTTTTTTTAAGCTATATTTTATTTATATTTGAAAATACCTACCTTATATGCGCCAATAAGAGTTCGGGTTTTATTTAGCCCTAAATTTGGCAAAATAAAAATCTTTTTTGGAAAATACTTGAAAGCTTGCGTTGGAAATTTGAGATAGGGAAAGTTGAGATTTCCCGTTTTCAAACGATTTTAATTAATTAGTCCAGTTTCATTTGTGCTTCAACACAATTACAATCTTTTATGTGCATATATGTCGTTATATACCTAAGTATTGTATGTAATGTATGCTTATTTGCAAGGTTTTCTCATAAATAAAGTATGTCTGTGAAAATGACTGCCACGACTGGCTTTACAGTAGGCCATTCGATCAACCCAATTTTTAAGCACATTTCCGATTGTTTGGGCTTCAATTTCATGAATGGCAACTTCGATTTCATGTTTTAAAGCATCAATCGCCTCTGGATGGTTCGCATAGCATATCCCCTTAACGGCTTCCCACAAAAAATAGTCCAACGGGTTAAATCACAGCTCCGAGGCGGCCAATTGATATCGGAATTTCGGCTGATTATTCGGTTTTCAAAAACGGTAGACAAAAGTTCGAGTGGAACTTTGGCAGTGTGACAAGTTGCACCGTCCTGTTGAAACCAAATGACGTCCATGCCATCCTCTTCAATTTTTGGAAACAACTCGTTGAGCATGTCACGGTAACGCTCGCCATTTACTGTAACCGCGCCTCCTCCCTCATTTTCGAAAAAAAAATGGCCCGATGATGTCGCCAGACCAAAAACCGCACCAAATAGTAACTCGTTGTGGATGCATTTGCTTCTCTACAGTAACGTATGGATTTTCTGAGCCCCAAATTGGACAATTTTGCTTATTGACGTAGTCACCGATGTGAAAATCAGAAAAGAAGAAGAAGACTTACCACTTTGGAAATAGGTTTTCAATATTTCCCAATTTTGTTCAAGCATATAGCGTCCCATTTCGTAAATATCAAACCTTTAAGTAAATTATGAACAGATTTGACATGTCATTTGTGTTACCATTCTCAAAAAAATAGGTGTTTCAAAAAGCAAACGCTATATGGCTCAACCTGTATTTTTGAAAGGATTTTATACATACATGCTAATTGCAAAATAAAATAAAAGAGACGCTTTCTTTTATTCGGAAAAACCAAATTTTCGTCCTTACATCTGATGTTATTAGCTAATTAGCTATAACTCTGACTGCCTACGAGTTTTTTCTGTTATATTTTAATATGTTATATATACATATATATTACATTTTTATTTTGTTATACATATGTCATATTTTATTATTGGCTAACCTTCTTCTAAACACTTTCTGCTACATGTTTTTTTTTGTTTTTTTTTTGTTTTTTGTAGCTGTATTTAATTGCAACTTCCAGAAACACGTATAGGCGCCACATTACGAAGAAAAAGGACGAATCCGTAAAGCTGTTGAAATTGGGTTCAAAGACAGCCTCAAAACAAACAAACACCGAAAAGATTAAGAAACCCGTTGAAAATATGCAGCAATTGAAATAAAATAAAGACTGGCGCGACAGAAATTAAAAAAGTAAACGTGCCTAGAAACAAGAACGGGAACGATTGTGCCTGAGTTAGACAAAGGGGGCTAGAAAATCATGGTTGGGACCGCGACTTAGATTTCCTTAACACAAGTCGTTGAAGCTTTATAAATGACTCGCACCATCGCCACGGAAGATATAGGCATAAGTACGTAAGTATCAAAGAGTAAAGAACAAATGAAAAAGACTAGTATTCTCCACGAAAATGCAGAATATGAGTTAAGGAAAATATCAATCGCTACTTTATGTGTATCTGTCTAGGAGTCTCAACCTAGAACTGTAAAGGTCTTGACAGCAAACATAGCTCGGCAATCATATAAAATATATATCGCGATCCTAAAGGTGAGCACTATACAGCTATAACTATATCACTAGCTGAAGGGTGGGAAACCCCACTGGTATTGGGGCATTGTGGTCCCGTCTAAGTCAGGGTAACCACGACAGAAAACGGAAGTGCTTCCAAGTTGCTACATTAATAAGTTTTTACCTATTATATTGAGGATAATGCTCGAGAAATCGGAGAAGCGGTATTTATTCTCAGCAATTTCAATTCCAATGCCATCAAGTGGGGACGTCGTCCACGGATTCAAGAAACAAAAGAGTTAAGCACAAGTCGGCCATGCTTGACCTAATGATTATGAAGTTGTGAACAACCACTCCAATTGAAAAACCCGGTTGCAAGGAAATCACACCATATATAAAGCTCAGATACCAGCTTGTGTTGCTAGAACAACAAGAATGGGAATGATTCGGTATAACTTGCTAACATCTACCATTGATCATAGAGAATCAACTCCAAGAAGTCTCACAGAAAATGTACATACATATATATGTAAAAACAGCGGTGCCGTTCTGATATAAAACAATGCCGAACTTGCCTAAGAAATATCATAACAAACTCTGTTTATGCATTATGCATTCGCTCAGACAAATTTTCACCAGAGTATTGTGATCACCATCATAAAAAAAAGAAACAGCTGAAAATCACTATTAGAACAAGTAAGGAAGGAACATAGACAGAACTTCCTGCATACCTAAACAATGATTCCCAGAGAATTGGATACAAGATTGTACTGCACACACCAAATGTAGTCCTAGCATTACTTATGCCCAACAAGGCACCACGACCGACAGGAGTATCCGACAATAGCTACAATCGAAATCGTTATAATTAGTGTAGAGGCAGCGCAATAAGAAAGTGTTCAACTCAGCCCACCTTTGACGTAAAGAAAGAATTCAACACTCCAGATCGCTCTTGATATATAGATGCCACTTATGAAATGTCAGTTAATACGGGTAACAGAGACCACTGATGCGTCGACCGTAACGGCAATTAATATTTTACATGATAAGTTGGCGATGAAAAAATTGTTGGCCCGATGGGTGCCGCGATTGCTCACAAGCAACACCAACCGGAGCGGCTGTTAACTTCGAAGCAGTGATTGGAGCGAATTAAACGAGATCTGAATGAATTTTTGGGTCGAGTTTTCACCGTTGATGAAACCTGGATTCATCATTACACACCATAAATTAAGCAACAATCAACACAATATGATGAGTTCCAGTCGCCATTTGGCTTTTGGATGTAATTTGGAGAAGTCGGACTTCTCGATAAAATTTTCCGTAGTCGACGTGCTTCAGAATTTTCTTCAATGATTCCACAGAAGTCCTGAAGCTATGTTGATAAAATACGTGATTTTGGTTGATGAATCGTTTCAGCATTTCACGCAGTACTAGTGATACGACATTTTAGTGATATTGATAATTCACTAGATTAAAAAAAAACCATCTCTTAAATGTCTATTTAGAAATTAAGCAACATTAAAACTCGTATACCTATACCTATTAACCCAGTTGAATTCAACTGAATTATGGTACTATTGTCATCGACTATGGGAAGAAATTAGAAAATTTCCATTCAAACGTAAATTTACTTTTCCCAAATAAACCAACCAATAACTTTTTTTTTCTAATTATAAAACAAAACTTTTTTTCAGAAGTGAAAAAATAAAGGAAAGCACATATACGCCGTTGATGTGCGATGCGTTATTTAGCTCGAAAAGTAGAATATGAGTATCTACAATAAGTAAAGCGGCAGGCATATAACAAAATGTTGGAGGACATGGTGTCCATTAGAGTTCAGTAAGTAAAAATTTTATACGTCGAATTGAACTTTTTTTATGTGCATTGAGCTAAACCAATTTCAATAGATTGAGTCATAAGTAAAAAAAGTAATTTCTCCGATTTTCGAAGCTAATCTCCGAAATCAAAATATGGACCTTCGAGGTTCGAAATACAGGCTTTAGTAGAAACTTATTTAAAATAAACGTGTGTAAACAATTAAAAAAGTAACATGGTCGTTATCCGCGAAATTATATTACTGGTGCTATTAGACTAGATCTTAGAAAAATTAAAAGCCTTATTAAAAAAAATATATTACCGAGCTCATGCTGCTGTATAGTTGAGTAACTCCTCTTTCTTTTGATAGGCATAATTATACACTTTGCATATAAGAATAAAAAAACCTTAAATCGAAAAAAATCTTTTTGTTTTAAGTAAATCTAACAAAAAAGGAATTACTAATTAGTAATACTGAGTGCTTTATTAATATAAAACAGAAATTTACCTTCACTTCATTACATAACTTGTTAAGCAGGTTTTTGGTTTTTGACACATAGTGTTTTTAAAAATTTGCATTCTTATAAATACTTAAAAATGTTGATCATCATATGATTTCATGATTTAGAAGTGAGTAAAAGCGAAAAAAGATTGGAGGTACTTTTTCCAATATGGTTTTTTGATAGATGACGCGTGGCTACTGTCAAACTAAATACATATATTACTTTTTTCAGTATTCATTGACATTTCATCATGGACAGACTTACGCCTCAACAACGTTTACAAACCATAGAAATGTAACACGAAAATCTACACTTCGTGTATGTGCTTATCGCGCGCTCAGGCTAACTTATGGTTAGCAAATAAGCAAAGTTGCCGTATTTGGGCTGAAAGTATCCCGAAGCCATTACGTATTTACATTGAAAACAACCGTTTGGTGCGGCCTATGGGCTGGACGAATCATCGGCCCACATTGTAACAGTGAATCGCGAACACTATCGTGACATAATTAACGACTTTGTGAAATTTAAGGCCGTGATCCCCACAACATTTGGTTTCTCCAATATGGCTATTTGCCATCAGACCATGAAACAATGGATTCTCTGCGTCATTGTTTCAGTTAAAAATTAATCTCTCGTCTCGGATGAGCGGATTTGGTCTTTTATTTGTGGGGGTATGTAAAGTCTAAATGCTTTGTAGATAAACCAACGGCGATTGAAGCGTTGAAAGCCAACCTTACTATAGTTAATCACGAGGTACCGGCCGAAGTCCTGGAACGAGTCATTCAAAATTGGTGTTTACGGATGACTGGATTACGGCGCAGTTGCGGCCAACATTTGAAAGGGATTATTTTTAAAAAATGATTTTTATGAATGGTCAAAAATAATAAATATTGCCCAATCAATTTGATTTTTCTTTGTTTTATTTCAATTTAAAATCCGATACCCCTAAATTGATCACCCTTTTCAAATTTGCTAAACAAAACTCCAATTGTTGAAGCAATCTGTAATAAATATTTTGATCAACCAATCTTAAAAGGAGAGTCGTGGGCGCCCAGCAAGATATGTAGGACTGGTTATAATTATTTTCAAAAATGGGTAACAAAGAAATTTATCAACTGATGTTTGGAGTTCCTGCGATTTGGTATAAACCGGTAGTTACATAGTAACAACAATGTTTGTATGAGAAGAAATCATGAAATATTTTTTGACGTTTGCATAAGATGTCCATAACGATACATGCTACGTCTGTTTAATTTATAATGCAGGGGACAATAGAATAAAACGTCGCAAACGAAAATGCATGTGAATACCAAAACCACATAGAGGCAATATTCCAACAACGCTACGTAAAAGTTCTCATCAGTCAACAATGGATGTAAAATCAAAAAAAATATTATCGACAAATTCGATGAGGAATATGTTCCTTTTGAAGCTACTGGATTTGTAAGGCTTATTACACAAGGACATTTGGATGGGCTCGTGAGAAAACTACCGTCATAAAAGCAAAAGCGGAAGAACAACATGCAAAGTTAATATAATGTTACGGCCCACCTACAGTCACAAAAAACGTCAATACGGATAAATATGAAGCGATGCCTGCAAACTCACGGTAGGGATAACTAGCTTCTGGCCTATCGGGAAACAAGCAGCCAAAATGGGTATCTCTCACAACACCTACAGTTGTAACCAACCGGAGAAAAAGGAAACAAATCACCACTTTAACCAACCATATCATTTATATTATCTCAAAATCATACTCGATCTTGGACTTTGTTAGTTCTAAAAGTGCAAACTTCTCAGACTCTTGCACAATACAATTACTACGTAAGCAAAGTTTTCATTTTATCAGCCTCAGATTTACGAATATAGTTCCGCTAGAGAGCTTTACTTGAGTGTTTAAACTTCTTGGAACCCTTTAAGCTTGGGTATAGGTTAGTTTAAGTTTTCTAACAAAATTATTTTTCGAATTCTTTAGCTTTTTTAGATTTTTCGTATATCATGGATTTTTATTGCTTGCTTACACGAGGTTCGTTTTTGCGGCAGATTTCATATATCTTTATTTTAAAAGTCTCAGGGCATAAAGAAATATTAAAAAGTAAAAATTAATTCCAATCAACGCGAATCTATTAAAGGTGGTGTTGATCAACTGATTTGTTTTTGTTTTCTTTTTTCTTTCGCTGTGTCCATGTAGCGGTCAGCACAGAATAAAACAAAGTGAAACATTTTTTTATTTTCTACTTCGCCAACACCTTGCCATGGCAAACAAACGTAAAAAACATTGTTGTTGGTTTAGTGCGACCACCTTCAATAAATGCGCCTTGATTCCAATCAAGAACAAAGACTTCGTTACTGACAATGTCACAATTCCATCGTTTGAAGCAAAAACAATTAATTTGATTACTAATGCGAAGGTTTTGGAAACTATAAAATTCAAAACAAATATTAAGGGGTGAATGGTGACTATTAGAATACGATTGAGAAGTTCATGGTATCATTTGTAAAGGCGAGGTCAAGAATTCCAGAAAGCTTGCTTTTAAAACTTTTCAACAAGGTTTAAACTTATAAGATATCCACAAAGTACGAGTCCGCAAAGCTATCAACCCTAATTCTATGTCGTTCCATCTGGCAGCGAACGGAATAAATGTGACATAATTACGAGAACAGAAATCGCTATAAGATTACTGGCAGTGCAATTGAATCCATATTTTTCATTTCCGGTAGTCATTGACTAGTACAATAAACAAATATACGTATGCACACAAGAATAAAACAACAGACTGGAAGAAGAAAATATGCAAATAAAAGCTTTACAAAGTGAAACAAAGGAAACTTTTACTCTAGAAGCCCACTATGGAGACGAATGTATTAAGCAATACCAATGTACATAAATCCTACGCCAGCAAAAAAACACTATATATATATATATATATATTTATATATATACATGTATGTACAGGGTGCGTACGTACAACGTGAGAGTAAAACTAATTAGATTTTATTTTGAAAAAATTTTATGAAACTTCACGAATTTTTTACACCACATTAACTTATTATACATATGTATATTTATTTAGTCATTCAATAAAATTCCATTAGCTGTAATAACCTCCTCGATCTCTTAGTCATATTGACCACAACCTGTGGAGTACTTAAATTCCCCAAACTATGACAGTGCGGATATCATGGTGCACATCCTGACAGAAGGCTGGTATGGAAAGCACATATAAAAGCTAAAGTAAAGCAACTAAACAAAAATAAAAACAAAGAAATTGCACTGGCTTCTTAGGGAAAACTGTCCACTGAGCTTAGAAAATAAAGTGACCGTATACAAAGTAGTTTTAAACAGATTTGGTCTTACTCTGGGGAAGAGCAAGTTACTCAATTGTTGAAATACTCCAATGTTATCAATCGAAAACTCTAAGGCGGAACGCATACACCAAAGAGATATGAAAAACTAAACCGCTCTAATACTTAAGCTATAACTCTGAAAGAAAAAACAAAACAAGGTCAAACTACTCGAAGATTCAAACGATGTCATATATTAGATTTGCCAGTTAAAGAATCCTGAATTCCTTAAAACGGTTTTAAGTGCTCATGAAAATTTCCGGATTTCACTACTGTGTCTAGAGCTTCGATATATGCGGCAGAGTTCACTCGAAACCTTTGAGTAAAGAAATGTAGGGACGTGTCCTTCGTTGCTCACAATACTAAAACCATAACAGTGGCTGGAAGCATGTGCATTACAACAAGAATTTCTGCAGGATTGGAACATTTCTGCAGTTAGTCTTGTTAAACGAGCCATAACATCCAAGCGCTTCAGGGTGTCTAATTTTCAGAAACATTACACTCTCTCGCAAGGGCCTATATGTTTCTTCATTTCTTGAGTTAAGCTGTAGTTCTCCATGTGTTATCTGTCTTATCTTATAACGAAAAGAAAAATAATAGTTTCGAGAAATTAAAACCACATCTATGCATGTCCTTAACTACCATATGCACCCTGTATAGTAGACTGCTCAAAACCTGCCGCGAATTTTGCACTCGACTACTAAAAGCTAAGTTTAAATCACTCGTTTCGATTCACCTTTAAGGGGTTTCACACTCATACAGAAGTCATGCAGAATTGAATCAAATACAATAACTGATAAATATAGCATTTAATGTGAGTTACATTCCTTACCGGGAAGTTATTCTGTTGAGGTTTATCGGCAGTTTCTTAAAAATATCAGGGAAGTTCAACGTTCATTTATAAGATATACCTATATGAGATATATACGAACCTGCCCTATAGTAACTGATGAAGCTCTACATCCTACTGCCATGCATTCCATGAAATAAGATAAATTACGATAATAACCTATAACACACTATTTAGATAATGACAATAACTCTTTACTTTATTAAATACATAATGTTATTTATTTATTTTTATTAAATACATAATGTTAATAGGTCATTTTTTGATTACTTTAATACTTTGTATGATAACTGTTAGCTTCAATAACATTTGTAGGCGCTTTTTCATGGAATGGACCAATTTGTTCACGTCGTATGCATTCGGTATATTCTGCCATTCCTCCATTATTGCCGTTTTTAATGCTCTCTTTTCTTTGGCACACAAGTTTTCAATTCATTCATTCATTTATTGCCCAAAATCATTTTAACATCGGAGTTTACAAAGTTATGATAAAATTAGATTGTTTAGCATTATCCTAACATACATTTGTATTTATCATATAGTTTAAAACTTATTTTTCTTTTGATATATACAATAGGTTATAATTATTATTTTGTATGTCTTTGGCATAATTTGTGAAATTTATTTATACTCTCCCCAAAAGAGATAACAAGTTTTCAATCACGTTTATGTTAGAACTCTGGGCTTATGTATTTATTACTTTACTTTTTTTTACAATAAGCCCAGACGATTCCAAAGTTTAAAAATAAAATCGTATGAGTTATAAATTATCATATAGTATGTATGCATACATCTCGAATTATGCCAAAAAAGTATGCATAATTTTAATAGGCGCATTATGTGTGGCCAGAAGAGGTTTGGTTGGCATTGACTTAAAAAATAAAAATCATTTTCACTAATTTTGTTGTGTATTATTTAAAAAACAAAATATCCGGGTTTTTTCGGAGTAAATATCATACTTTTATAGCCTCAAAAGTAAGTATGATATATTTCATCTACAGAATACGCCTAATGCAGTTTCCTTAGGACATTCTGTTCGGTACTACAAATCTTATTATTATTTTTTTATCTTTTTGGTTTTAGTTGGTGCCTAGAGTCAAACATTTTTAATATTAATAAATAATACCAGAGTTGTTATCCCTTGAGTATGGGAACAAGTTTCCGTCGTTTCGTAGCCAAAGTTATTTAGATAATACATGATACTATGTGAAGTATGTGCCATTGGAAGCTATAACTTTACTTCATCTTTCAGGCAGCATACGGATTCCTCTGATGAAAAACTCGAGTTCTCTTGACTTGATCCATTCATTGAGCCACTTTGCTATTCTCTCGTAAGAAGTGAACTGCTCTCCAATAAGGACTGACTGCAATGATCGGAACAGATGGTAATCCGAAAGTGCAATGTCTGGGGAATACAGAGTGTGGGGCCTGATTTCCAATACTCTTCTTCTTCTTAATTGGCGCGATTTTCCCCAGTGAAGCCAAGTCCTCCTACACCTAATCTTTCCTACGCAGAGGAGGTCTTCCTCTGCCTCTGCCACCACCAGCTAGTACCGCGTACAGGACCGTATCAGACGACACAGTTTGCGTCATCGCTGGTAAGCTCCCACTAGATATACTTGTGCAGGAAATGGGACAACTTTATGACAGACAAGGAGTAAAGCCGACAACTGAAGCGAAAGCTGCAGAACGTCTGCATTCGTTAGAAAGCAGATGGGACTCGTCTGTTAAAGGACGTTGGACCTATAGACTTATCCTCAAAATTGGCAAATGCGTGACCAGAAGGCACGGTGACATAGACTACTATTTAACCTTAATATTGAGCGGCCACGTATGTTTCTTGGAGTACCTCCATCGTTTTCACATGGAGGACACTTCGTTCTGTCCAAGCTGCAGCAATGCAATAGAAAGCGCGGAGCACGTGTTCTTCTACTGCGATCATTTCAACGAAGAACGCCGAGTGCTTGAGTTAGTCTTGGGTCAACAGCTGAGCCCAGACAGCTTAATCAATAACATGTGTGCAGCACCTGACTGTTGGAACGCAGTTAAAAGTTTTGCAAAGAGGATAATTCTGCATCTGCAACGCGCGGAGTGGCAGCGCAAAACGCAGGGCAAAACAAATCAGCCCACGATAGGAAGTGGACTGTCTACGAATTGACGACAAATAACAGACGGCAATTGACGACATATAATATTACCGCAACATCTTCTTTGCTCCAGATGCAAGAGAAACGATAGCGTATAACATCCATACGCCCATGTGAGAGGAACCTAAGAGCATGCCACACATACCACTGGTATGACGGCACTGAGGAATTAGAAGACGAGCCTATAGCATGAAGCTGGCTACAAATATGGTGGACCCGGACGTGGGGAATAGTGTTGGGCCATTTAATGGACACCGTTCTGGGCCTTGCCGAAGTAATGGAAGGTAGTTCCGGAAAGGAAGTCTCCCCAGAAGAGGAAGAGGGACTGCTTTAGTGGCTACACCATTCGACGCAGTTGACGACGGTCGCTGTAAGTGAGAAGGCATTTTAAACCCACCACAAAACAACAAAAAAACAAAAAAAAAAAAACATACAGCTGCTACCGCGTCGACTACTTTCAGAGCCGGAGAGTTTGTACCCACTCAGACGATATGACCCAGCCAGCGTAGCAGCTGGATCTTTATTCGCTGAGCTATGTCTATGTCGTCGTAAAACTCATACAGGTCATCGTTCCATCGCCTGGGATGCTTGCCGTTGCCAGCGTTGCCATCGTCCAAGCTTCGGCGCCATACGTTAGGACGGGCATGATGAGAGTCTTATAGAGTGTTAGCTTTGTTCGTCGAGAGAGGACTTTACTACTCATTTGCCTACTTAGTCCAAAATAGCACTTATTGGCAGAAGAGATTCTACGTTGTTATCGATGTTAAAGCTGGTTCCTCAATAAACGAAATCCATTACAACCTCGAAATTATAACTGTCAACAGTGACGTGGGTGCCGAATACAACTTGTAAAGAGTGGTTCCGACGCTTCCAAAGTAATAATTTCGACGTGAGTGATAAAGATCGCGAAGGAGCACCGAAAAAAATTTGAAGATACGCAACTGCATCGCATCGTCACTGGCGATGAAAAATGGATATATTAAGATAACCCTAAGCGTCGATAATGTTGGAGCCTACCAGGTGAACCAGGTCCATCGACAGCAAAAAAAAAACATTCATGCTCAAAGGTTATGTTGTGCATCTGGTGGGATCAGAAGGGTGTAATCTATGATTTTATGAACTTCTTAAACCATCTGAAACCATCACTGGCGATCGTTACCGACTGCAGCTACTGCGTTTGAGTCGGGCTCTCAAAGAAAAGCGGCCGGAATAGGATGGTAGACATGACAAACAGAGTTTGCTGCACGACTGACTGGGAAATCCTCTCCTGATCGAAAAACGCGAGATCAAATCGATCATGTTGTGATAGATGGAAGACACACTTCTAGTGTTTTAGATGCACATACGTACGATCCGAGAACTAAACATCGACTCGAATCATTATCTCGTCGCAGCGCACACCACTCTGTGTAGTAAAAAACGTGCTCTCAGAGAGTAATGCCCAAAAAAGCGGCATGCACGAGCAATGCATTATTCCCATACCCAATATATATGCACATATTTCTGGCCTAGGAAAATTTTAAGATTGTCAGGCGTCATTTGACATTTCCAATAGAAAGCTCAAAGCATTCTGATATGTGAGCCATATAAGTGTGGCTTAAAGTGGCTTTAAAAATTCAAATCGGCAAAAAAATTATTTTAAGTAAACCGTCAATATTTTCATGCAATTATTTTTCAGAATTTTCGGAAGCGGAAGCAAGATCAGAATGAATTGATGAACTAAAAGCATTATACGGCAGCAAACATCACGCTTTAGTACCATAAAAACTGGCACAATGAGTTTTCTTGGAAGGTGGTCGAAAATCAGCTGTTGTGCAGGAAAATAGCGATGCTGTACGCGAAATAGGTCAGCAAGATCATCGTGTCACATACATTGTTCTTGGGCCATTTTGGGCATTAGTATGACGAGAATCAGTAAGGTTTTGCATGACCACCTTGAGGTAAAAAGCTGTGCTCACGTGGGTTTAAAGACAATTAAAAAATGCCCTGGAAACGCGACTGCACAAAGTGCTGCAAACGAATTAGAAATTGTATTGATCATTGCGGAAAATATTTTAAACCAAGGACATTACGCCAATGTTTTTTCCCCATTTTTAGGCTAAAAATAACATCAGACGGATGGACGCACATTTGGTCTTAACATATAAAAAGTTGTTTTTATTCGAGATCAATAATATGAAAATTCCTTAGGATCTACATGAGGAGGGAACAATAAGTGTACCAAAAGTGGGCGAAAGTCATTAGCCATTAGCCATTAACCGAAAAGTAAAAACAATTTATTTGAGTCATATTTATTTTCTTGGAGCTATTTTGTACCAAGCTTAAGTAATTTTGCTTCATTTATAAATGAGATATGGCATTTATATTATCCTTGAACACAAGTGCGCGGGTTTAAAAATTATTTTGAATTTTTAACTTGAAAACTATTGTATATACAAGCAGTTCAGGTAGGAAATATTCATGTGTAAAGTACTAATGTAACAAAAATTATAGTAATCGATATATTTTTTTGATTGCTTGAATATGAATGTGAACATTATAATACTTGCCACTGTCTACTTTTCATATCACACAAGCCCGCCGATTCCCAAAAAACGAATTTCAAAAAGAAATTTACCCACTTATTTTGAATGTTTTTAAAAATGGGTTTACGCAAAACACAGAGAAACTTTCAATAGCTACCCGTTCTTTTTGAGCCACTCTTAGGTCTCGTTTTTCAGTGCTAATTTAACTGGGAATCCAATATATACTGAATTTATAGGAAGTATCCAGCATTGAGCGTTTAAACTTAGTTTAACTGGAAAGGATAGTTAAACTTACAATGAACAGAATGCAAAGGTGTGGCCAAGATCAAACCGTTAATCAGCTGTCAACGGACTTGATTGATAAACTGACTTGTTGACGTAATAAGGGATATAACATGGGTTTGTCTACAACACAGTTTGGCTAAAACTGAGATTGTGTTGGCCATGCACGAAAAAGTCAGCGCAGACACCGCCCATATCACTTTCATGTGGTCTGAACAACGACTGATTGGAAGAGCGTAAAAATACGTGTGAAATTAGCTAGCGCAATTGTAGCAGCCAAAGCTACTCTCATATTTTTGCTTCGGATGGCCAAATCTTGTTATCTATCATTCTTGAGGTAAACTAGCACAGAAAAACTTGCTCTCTGTTCAATTAAAACGGCTTAACAGATCTAGTTTTTCATTAATCTCTCTCAAAATGCCCTTCCACACACGAAAATTCAACCGTTCGCGCGCTACATAAAGTTTTTGGCCGTTCTAATGTAACCTCATACAAGGTTGTGCAAAATTAATAATTGTTTTTGAATAACTTTTGTAATAAATACAAAAAAAAAAAAAAATGATTTTCAGAGATGGAAACCTCTATTTTGATCTTTTCGTGCTCCACGTGTCTAGTTCAGAAGTGTCAATTATGGACGCCATTTGCAAAAATTATGAATCTTCCTATAGTGTCAGTTTAGTAGGATCGTCATATAGCGCCACCTTGTATTAATTGCCTACATACAAAAATACATACATAGTTGATAACTGTTTGTTGTATACAAATATATTTATATGCGCACAAGCGCAAATCTATATCTACTGTGTACCTTAGTTCGATGCAAGAAAAAATTCATAGTTTAGGCGCATTTGAAAAAGGATAGCAACAAAAAGTAGGAACTAATAGCAATAGTATGTGTTTTTTTAAGAATTCCATCGCCATATTTTTTGTTGTATTTGCTGGCGTTCATACAATAAAATCTTTGTTCATGCAAACATCAAAGCGATTCCTTTGAACCTTTGTCCAGATTCATTTACTCCACCTTATTGTTTATTTTTCACAGAGACGGAAATTACTTTTTACACGACGTGAGGTTGTTTTTAGCTCTGAAGCTGCACTACAATCATACACTTGTAGAACTCAACCAAAGATATAACTGCTAACTAACTTACTAAATATCTCTTTTTTCGGTTGCGATTGCATAATGGATAAAAATGGAATTCTCTGCCCTTTAATAAATATACATTATTTTTATAGTCCTAGTAGTAAAACGTAACATTAAATCATATATGTATATAATAGTACCAAGCACATTTCATGTGTTTTCTTTTCGGGAGGTGGGCATGGTTATTGATTTCGCCATTTATCCCTAAGAGTATTATGTGTACCAAAGTTTTATTGAAATTAATTAATTTTTGCTCGATAATCGTAGCCGAATGGGTTGGTGCGTGACTACAATTCAAGCGTTCGGAGGTTCGAGTCTCTATGCATGAATATCGAAAAAGAGAAGAAAAAAGTTTTTTCTAATATATTAGCAATCGCCCCTCGTCAGGCAATGGCAAACCTCCGAGTGTATGAAAAAGCACGGCTCCTTGAATACTGGTCTAATTGACGTACGACAGCAGGCTCTCCGAAACCAATAGTCTCAAAAGGGTATATTTGAGTATTCCTGTGTATGGTGACAAAAGCTGTCTACTTGGAGTCTGCCTCAAATATATCTAGCAAAGTTTGGGGACTCGTCCCACACAGAGGAAAATTTACACTAAGATTGGAATTCGGAGAACGTAGTATCGAGTCTCCGTGAAATACCAAAATGAAGAAAAAGTTTTTTCTAATAGCGTTCGCCCCTCAGCCGGCAATGGCAAACCTCCGAGTGTACAATATTTCTGCCATGAAAAAAGCTTCTCATAAAAAATATCTGCCGTTTGGAGTCGGCTTTAAACTGTAGGTCCCTCCATTTGTGGAAAAATATCTAGACGCACACAATAAATGGAAGGAGGAGCTCGGCCAAACACCCAAAAAGGGCGTAAGCACCAATTATACTCGTATTTATACTTAGATTGTAGGACAAACTTTGTTGGTTCCTACAGTTTTCAGCAAACCATGCCTTAACGCATCATAGTATCAACACCAAAAGAACTCAGAACATGCTTTGATAGCGGAGGCTTGGTATTTTATTTCGCTAGACTCCCCTCCCTTCAGTGGCCTATGGGTCAACCTTAAGCGTGTTGAACAACCCCCGCATTGAATTTCCTCTTTGTAAGGCCAATGAAGATGAGGAAAGCTGCGTCGCACTTACTTCAGGGCATTTTTATATTGGAGAAGCAACTCCTAACATACCAGATGAGAAACTACTTGATTTCGCTACTCCAGGCTACTGCCTTAAACGCTCAAAATAACACTTTTGGCGTCGCTAGTTTTCGGAGTATCTCAGCCGACTATAAAGAAGTTTGAAAGAGGCCACTACATGTACCAATGCCAAAACGGCGACTAATGAAAAGAGATACTTTGAAATGTAAAGGAAAATCCTAGATCATGATATGTATGTTTACAATTTACAGCTGCATTGAACCTTTCCGGTAAAATAACGAGTATAACTCGTCATTGGGTTTTCGTGCAACGCCCATCATGTGACTAAAGTTACTCGTTACTTGCTTGTTCGTATACTGCAGCTGTTTAGTTCACAAGTCTCAAATATGGCTGACCATTTGCAAAAATTATTAGTTTTCTGATAGGGTGATTACTTTCCTCTTCTGCGTTGGAAAGTTAAGGTGGAGAAGGAATTGGCTTCACTTGGTGTGTCCAAGTGGCGCCGGTTAGCACGAGAAAGAAATCACTGGCGCATTTTGTTAATCTCGGCCAAAATCGCGTAAGCGGTAATCGCGCCAATTAAAAAAAGAAGACTTATGGATTGAATTTTCATTGTGCTTATACATTAATTTAATGTTTTTAATAATTAATTGTTATTGTTTTATAAATGCTTTCGTAACATGGATTTTATTATTACACTTTTTACTTGGTTTTTGGGATTTTTTCATCTTGCACGATTTTTTAAGCCTTGTGTTGCCCCCGGGTATCCGGGTGCCCAACGGCGTACAGTTTGTTGAATAACTTTTTTCCTATGAGACACTGATATAGGAGTAAAAAAGTTGCTTTATATAATATTATTGATGTATTCAGTTAGAAATATGTTCTTACAACATGAACAAATAAATATTTATCGAATGTATACAACTATTTCGGGATATAGAAGACTTATACTCGACGGGGTACCCGGGTGACAGAGTATGTAGATGTTTCTTGGGTGGCAACACAAGGGTTAAAGTTGTAGAAAATATCCGAAATTTATCATGTATCGCATGTATTTTTTGTGCCCCTTTTCTAAGCAACGTATCTAGCGTGTAAAAAAGTGTTTGGGTGTGAAATAAGTGGGCAGAATTCTGTTGCCGAGTCCGCGATGACGTTGCAGCCGAAGTTACAAGATTTAACCAAAATTGTGAGAGTAACTTCGGCTGTTACGTCAAACACACAGTGTCTATTATACTAAAGGTGGCGCCTTCCGAAAACCGAAAATTAAATTAAATTGTGAATGCACGATTTATAAAAATACCTTCAAATGCAGTTATTTTGCGTTTTAGTTATAAGTATGGTACCTTTATATATATTCATTATCCATATTTCGCTCAATTTGACCTTTCCTATTAATAACAGGCGCCTTCGATTCAGCACTTTTTTGTGCTCTGCGCGCTGGACGAAATATTAGCGTATGAAAGCAACGACGACATCAAGATTCGCCACTAACGAGTATGGATACATCTCTTAAAATTAGTAAAACTCACAATTTTCAATGCTGCCAAATCTCTCTTCTGATATTTGGCAAGTTTCATAAGCCCGCTTTTATACAAGGAAACTGTTGTTGATTCAACCTTGCGAATTCTCTTTTCGTGTTGCCCGTCGTGTTCCCACACCTTGAAAACATTGAGAAGAATGGAAATGCAAAGGGTGTTGACAGAACACAAACGTCACAAGTAACGATTTGAAGCAACAAAGTTTTCCCGTATGAGCGTGGTTTTACTAATACTCATTAAGTACTTTTTCCAGTACTATCAAAAATTTGCATGTGAAAGCAAAAACAAAACTGCCCGCCACTGGCAAGTTTGGGTGTTTGACCGAGCTCCTTCTCCTATTTGTAGTATACGTCTTGCTGTTATTCCACAAATGAAGGGTCCTATAATTTAAAGCCGGCTATGAACGGCTAATTGTTTTTTATAAAAAGCTTTTTCATGGCAGAAATACACGCGGAGGTTTGTCATTACCTGCCGGTGGGCGACTGCTGATTCGATTCTCCGCACTGCCAAATGCTAATCACGCACCAACGCATTCGGCTACGGCGGCCGCGAGTTTGGTTACACTTCATAAAACTAGTACAACTCACTATATTCAATGCCGCCAACTTGTATTTAGCGTGACCGGCAAAATTCAATTTAGAATTATGTTTAAAAAAAATGTTAATGCTGTCAATACGTGTAACCTTTTCTCAATACGCGCTGCAATTTGCTAAATTTCTGAAAAATTTAGGAAGCGTTATTAGCTTTTACAAAATGAGTACCACGTATGAAAAATACGAGATCTGAAGATAATTGATTTGTTTGTGACAAAGCACAAGTTAGCAATGCGTGAAGCAGGGGTGGTAAGTGGTATTAATGCATCCAAACGCACGATTCGAAGGCATTTACGTGCAAAGCACCTGTGATTCCAAAGCACATTGAAAAAACCGCTGTCATTATCACACATTGAAAAAAGACTTGCATGGGCTAAGGCAAATTCAGAACGGAGTTGGGCAAACGTAATATTCAGGGATGAATCTTTCTTTAAATAACGAACTGTTAAAAGTTCAGCTAGGGTTATATTTAGGACTACTTCTCGAAAAGTAAGTGGCCATTTATTTGCGTTTACCGCCAATTTAAATGCAGTCTTGATGAATAAAATTTATAGAAAAGTATTATTGCCGAAGGATGCGAAGACGTTTCGAAGAACTAACCGACTTTGAGAAGAAAACAATGATACCAATTCGAAGACTAAATTACATATGTAAGGTGGAAAGAGTAAAATTGGATTGAAATGTTGGATTGGCCTTCACAGTCGCCTGACTCCAGCCGTATTGAACATGTTTGGGCAATAGTTAAGCAAAAACTCAAACACGAAAAAATATGAACGGCCAAACAGTTATAAGTAAAATTGTGTTTAATTATTCTTCTATTATGCATTTAAATACGCTCCTCAAATATTCCCAAAGTTAAATGGCGCTATTTATAAGTTTCCAAGGTATACTCCTAGTTTAGAAAACTTAAAAATCTACGTAATAAATTTTACAAAATGTAAAATACCAATATTTTTTAAAAGTATTCAATTGTCTAAATACATTTCTTTGCCGTAATTATATTTTCCGTGTTGAGAATAACATTAAGTCATATCCGAAAGCGTTTTGTGACTTTATTAAGTCCAACAAGACCTGCATGAGTGTACCAACTGCCATTCGTATGGATGATAATGTAGCGAACTTACCTCTTGAGGTGGCCAGTTTTTTCAATCCAACTTTGTCCATGAAAATAGGGGCTATTATGCTATTCCGCAATTTTGTCAGTGGTTATCCTTCAATTTTAGTAATTTTATATTAATTTCTCTACTGGAGACATCTCAGATGGAATCTTAGCCTTGAAACCTTCCTCTCAGACTGATGTGGACGGTCTTTCGGTAACTTGGTTTAAGAAGTATCCCATTATTGCAACTCCACTAAAAATTATCTTTAATAAGTAACTTTGAACCTGAATCGTCATTGGTCATTGGAAAGTGCCAATAGTTACTCAAATCTGTAAAAGTGGCAATAAGAATGATGTGCGTAACTATAGACCAATTTTAGAGTTGTCCATTACTTCCCCATTGTTCGAAGCTATTAGGTGAAAAATTACACTTTGTTACGAAAAATCTAGTTTCTTCCAACGAGCATAATTTGCAACAGTTAGCTGTTTCCAACTTAGCCGTTTTCAGTGAATATTGTATTTTTCATTCACAAGTAATATCAATTATAAGTACCTCAAAATCATACACGACGGGTTTTGTTAGACGTAATAGTTCCAACTTCTCAGACCCGTACACGATACAATTACTGTTTACCGCGTTTGTTCGGACGTGGTTTGAATGCACTTCTTTTATTTAGAGTCCAAAGTAGCACTTGTTGACAAGAAAGATTCTTCGTTGGATCTCAAGGCTGCCATTGTTATCGATGTTAATGCTGGTTTGCTAAACAGTGACTTGCATGCCGATACGCGAATGCACTGACTGTTTGTTTGAGGACAGAAGGTACTTTGTTTTGTCCTCCTTCACCACCAGACCCAAGATTTGGCGTATTGCCAATATTTGGTCGAAGGCAGACTATCCAGGTTTAAAGTCGCTCGCTGAAACCTGATATTGCATAGAAGCTGATGCAAGCACCTTACCAGCTCCTCGCCGCCCTGTATGAATTGCTCAGCCGGCAGTCCGTCGGCGCCCGCGGCTTTGTTGTTCTTTAGCCGCGTTATCGTTATTCTCCCCTCGTCATGGTCGGGTAGCGGAACGATTTGCCTTAGATCTTTAAATTTTTGGCCCCGATTCCCTCGTTTAGCTCTCGTTTGTTATTATTTATTCTTATTCCGGCGAAAACTTTATGAAGCTCTTACTCTTTGTATCTCGAGAAATTCAAAACGAGTTTCGAGTCCAATGCACCTGTTGCTCGACTTATTGCGAATTCAATGAGATCTCGAATTCCATATCCTTAGATTTTAAAATTACTAAAAGCCAATTCTCTTATCTGCTGAAAGCATCATTTAATTCGCTAATATTATTATTATTGTTTTGATCAAGTTGTATTTTAGTTTAAGCTCGTTTTATTTCTTATTTTATTTTATTGAACAACCCTATATTAGCACTAAGTCAACAGCCAGTAAGAACTTTTGTGGTCTTGACTAAAATTAAATGAATAAATAAATAAGTAAAACGTATGACTCGAAGATATGAATGCACATTTTATTGAATATTTTGCGTATAATAAATATTATAAGCCCACACAATGCAGGTTGTTAGAATCGAATCCGTCAAATAGTTTTGTAAGTTATGGCGGTCGCGCTTTTAGGGAGTTAGGGGTAGAAGTTTCAAAGAATTGAATTTTTTTGTTTACGTTTTCTTAAAGTATAATATCTTAAAAATATTGTGTGAAAATTTGAAGTGAATCCGACAAATACTTTTCGAGTTATTCAACCATTAACAAAGGGCGCTCGGGCATTCCGGAGTTCGATAGCAAAACTTTAAATGTGTTTTTCTCAAAACTATGGCTTTTGAATTTTGATCACTGTAACTTAAAAACCGCTCGGTAGATTTCAATAAAATTTATACTGCTTTTGGAAAGTATAAAAAACTCGTGCCTGATCGAAGGATTGTTTTCTTTTGCAAACATTTCGATTTGTTTTAAACAATTAATTGTCGGTTTTTTCTCGAAAATCTGAAAAAATATTTTCTGAGGCCGCCATATTGTCAATTTTGAAAAAAGCTTCGATAGGGCACAAGATTATCTATTCATAAAAGTAATTTCTCTTGTCTGATTGATTTTAGATGAATCTCCAAGGACTTATGATGATCACCTCAAGGGATTTCTGGAGAAACGGGCTCCACACAAACAGCGTTAACTTTAACAATTAATTTTTTTTGGAAATTTTGCTAAAGTCAAGTCGAAACATGATGTTTAAATGCTATGTTTTTATTTTTGTAAAATAAAGCAATTGGCTAGCAAAAAAAAAAATGATTGAAAATCATCATTTTTTTGGGCTTCTGACTACCCATAACCCCCTGTGTATACGGCAAAAAAACTATTTCTGAGAAAAAAGGCACAGCTTATTACGTGCATTTTTTTTATAATAGTGTTTCTGTGGAAACATATGCAATTAAGGCTATCCTCAAAAAATATATAATGATTAATCTCTCCATCGTGGGCTATCCTTATATTCTCTAGCTTGTTTGGTAAACTCTTCTGATATTTTTTTGTGTTTAATTTTACTTCAATCAGGCATCAAAAAAGAGAAAAATGTGTTTCTTGTTCAAGGACAAGTTTAGAAAAGGGAGAATGAGTTTCAAATCATTTTAGGAATGGCCATAGTTTGGGAAATTAAAAGTCCGAAAATATCGGCTACAAAATTAGAGATGGAGATTGAGAATAGGTAAACCATGTTATTCCCAAACAGTGAACTGTGTCTTGCAAAAATAAAATAAAAAATAAATAAATAATTGGCGCGTACACTTCTGTTAGGTGTTTGGCCGAGCTCCTCCTCCTATTTGTGGTGTGCGTCTTGATGTTGTTCCACAAATGGAGGGACCTACAGTTTCAAGCCGACTCCGAACGGCAGATATTTTTATGAGGAGCTTTTTCATGGCAGAAATACACTCGGGGGTGACCGCTATTAGAAAAATGTTTTTATTAATTTTGCTTTCACCGAGATTCGAACCAACGACCTCTCTGTGAATCCCGAATGGTAATCACGCACCAACCCATTCGGCTACGGCGCACACTGGGGATTTTTGTACAGAGATGCGGAAAAAAGTATACATCCCAAAAAATATTTACATTTTTACTACTAACGAAGTTGTACATATTTGTGTATGAAAAGAACATGTTTAAAAACTATTTTTTAAAAAAATTTTAAAAAACATTGTTTTTAATTTTTTGTTTTTTTGTTTATTAATATAAGCCAGCAAATATTTACGCACAGGATACATGTAAGTTCATAATTCTGAATTACCCTCAAAATGTCAAAACAAAATTAAAAGTGTTTCGTTATCATTATGCACACTAGAAAGCGTTTAGTTATTATCATTGCCAAAAAATAATCAGTGGCGCCTGGTGGCACCTGCAATTGATTAAAACTGAAAAAGACGCTATTAAGCAACACGTTGATACTAGTTTCTGACCGTAGGTAAATGTAGCTCAACTTGCAGATCCAAGATTATGAAGGAATATGATTTTTTTTTTCGTAAAATTAATTATAAATAGATAATCAAATGCTTCACAGCCTTTGTCCTTCCAGCTAAAATATATAAAAATATCGTACCCTAAATGAAAAATAAAAAATTGGAAGTCGGCTCAAGCAAGAGGAAAAAAAACCACCTTGGGCTTTGAAGTTTTTTCTTAGTCAGTTCAATACTTAAAAAAAATTATACTTTTGACGTATCTATAAAAAAAAAACTGTAAGTCGGAGTTTAGTAATTCTTTTTGATTTTATTGTTGGTTCTATTCTGGAATTTAGAAATACCATTAAACATTGCGTAGGTGATATGTTGCAAATTTGACTTTCTTCCGCTAAATCCCCAGTGTGCGGCGGCCGGCCAAGAACATATCATCAAAAAGCCGATCATGTAAAGAAATATACAAAGTCAATTAAATTTGGGTAGGACCACGTGACAAAGTCAATTACATTCTGGGAAGACTGTTACATTCTCAAACTTCATATATGTATTTTTGGCGTGGACTATATAAATTACGTGTGTCGCAAAGTCAATAGAGAACTTTGATATATACATCTGACTGACTTACTTACTGGTATTCAGTTCAATGGAATAATGCTAAAATAAAAACTGCAGCTGTAATTATACTTGTTTATGATTTTTCATCACAACATTTTGCTACATTTTTGGAATAAGTCATCATTATGAGGACACTTCTTTGCATTTTTTGGCGTTATTTATTACGTAAATAGTTTTATATTCCATTGCTTGCGCGCTTTATATTTGTGTATCAAAAGGGTAAAATATTATGCTTTACTTTCGATACCAATACAAATATACAGTCCTGTGCAAAAAAAACCGGACAGTCTGAAAACTCCATTTTTTGAAGTAGTATGGATTTTATCAAATATGTTTGAATGTGGTTATATTCCATTGTGTTTTTAATACAAAAGTATGAAATAAAACCAATAAATTTCGTACGTGTTTTTAATATTTTCATACTTTATTTGTTTTAGCATAGTCAATAACGAATGTTTTATTATTAGTTTATCCTTATTATATAATCTTACAGCTAATTAATTCAAAACAAAATTAATTATTTCATTATAAATGTTATAATTTGAAGTTTTAATACTTGGTCGCACCGCCTTTTGCCTTAATTACCGCTTTAATACGTCTCGGCATTGATGTAACCAGGGTTTGCAACAATTCCTCCGAAATATCGTTGTGCCAAGTGTCCATTATAATGTTATCCAGGTCAGTTTTGTTCTTCGGCTTTTTTTCAGCTGCCTGCTTCTTTACAATGGCCCAGAGGTTCTCAATTGGGTTTAGGTCGGGACTGTTACCCGGCCATTCCAATTGGACAATTCCGTTTTTTTCCATAAATTCTTTTACCTGCAACAAATAAGGAATAAATCATTGGTTTTTTTATTCGAAATTTAAACAAAACACTCGGGAGATTTAACAAAAATCATAACTTACTTTGTGAGATCGGTGGCATGGCGCAGAATCATCCTGAAATATAACGTCCGTTCTTAGAGAATACTGCTCCTCAATGACAGGTATTAAATGCCTATTTAAAATTGAAATGTAAGCATCTCCGTTCACCCGACCATCAATAAGAGTCAGTGCTTTCGTTCCGTCATAGCTGAAGCAGCCCCATACCATTCTACCAACTGACTGTCTTACAGTAGGCAGTATGCATCCAGTTTTATATCTTTCGCCAGATCTGCGCCTCACATGGTGGATACCATCCGATCCAAAGAGGTTAAACTTGGATTCATCCGAAAAAATCACATTCTTCCAGTGCTCGACAGTCCAGTTTTCATGAGTTTTGGCCCATCGGTATAGTTTTTGATGCATTTTTTCGTTCAAAAACGGCTTTTTTGCGGGATGTCTTCCTACAAAACCGCCATTTATCAATCTCCTACGCACAGTAGATGAATCTATTTTGACGCCAGTTGCATCCAAGAACTCCTTCCTGATGTCTGCCGAACATTTGAAACGGTCCTGGATACACATCCGCTTAATCATCCGGTCTTCGGCAGGCGACGTCTTTTTTCGTCGCCCAGATCCTTTCTTTTGCTCCGTTGAAGCCGTTTCTGCAAATTTCTTTAAAAAATCGGCAACAGATGATTTGCTGAAGCCTACTTTAGCAGAAATTTGACGTACGGACAATTTTTGCTGTGATAGTGCAATAATTTGCCCCGTAACGACAGCTCCCATTTGCTTCGATCTTGGCATATTTTTGATATTAACACTTGCCACGTATCAACTATTTCACTTATTGGTTAAATTATGATACAAATTAATTCAAAACTGTTCTATTTATATACAAAAAAAAAAGCTACTTACCGCCAAGAAGCTTTATAATCAAGCTATAGAAATTTAAATAGGGTAAATTAGCTGTCCGGTTTTTTTTGCACAGGACTGTATATTAGTATCGACAATCTATTTTTGATACATCTTTCGATACTAGTCCCTACATTTTTTTAATATCGCATCCCTCTAACAGACAAACAACACGACTGGTGAAAGAACAAGCCAATAAAATGTTGGAGTGTAGTGAGTGAGTGGGTGCTGCACAGCGACGAAACACGGAGCAGAATACAGTCAGTCAAAATATTCATATTTTTTTTAATTAATTAATTTTTAAACCTAAATAAACCAATGTAGTAGTGCTCTACCAGCACTATAATTAAATTGCACTGCTTTCTTACAAGATGAAGCTATTTGAGTACACGCAATAAGGGTATTCAGAGTGGGAAAATGCAGTTTAGAAAGCCAAAGAATTGTCATCAAAATATGCAAATATAAATATTACCAGAGAATTCAAAAGGTTAATGCCTCCGTACTTGGTATCTGTTCATCATTTTTTTTAAGATTGTGCGCTTTGTGGACATATCCAAAGAAGTGGGAAACCACAAAACTTTGTGAGGCAAGTTTATGGGCCCTACTATAGCATTCCTGTGTATCCTTATAGTTATTTACCATCAAAATAAAAAAAATTGTAAAACACCAGATTGGCGAATAAACAAAAGCGCCTAGCACCTCATATTCCCGAACTTTTATGAAATAATTTCTGTGTTTCATTTATAAAATGCTCAACTCAAGCATATAATTTATACAGTACATTTTTTTTTGATTGTGGTAAGAAAAATTAAATAACAAATCACATTGCCAATGCTGTGGTATTGCATTCAGTAATATTGAACAATCTTAACACATAGTTAACATTACACAAATTTCGATTCGCTTTTACATATTTGTATACTTTTGGTTTTCAGCTAATGAACTTTTACAGTAAGAAAAAATTCTCAAATAAAAACTTTATTGCCTTGACCTACAAGTTTTAATGTTCAAGTTCAATAATCGCTGCGAGGTTAGTGACACAGAAAAACCTGTCTGCAGAAAGAAAAATAAAGGAAAAACATATGCACGTCGGGAAACCCCCATCCTTATATATTATAGCATATATATGTATGTGCGGATGTGCATAAATATATGGTGTGTATTGAACATATAAGAATATCTATGTTTGTATATCTGAACAAGCTCACCACCCGCATTGGCTTCCCCTTTTTTCGCTAAATTGTGTATAAACACACTTGAAAGTCACATAAAGAAGTTGCCAGTAAAATAAAATAAATGACTTTGCAAGAATGTCTGAACTTTTCCACTTTTACTACTTCTATCACATTGAAGATTACGTTAAAATGGCTTGGTATGTACAAATAAGTAATGTTTCCTTAAACTTAGAAAAAGAAAACGTGACATAAACTACGAAGCACAACGATTTTGTTTGTATGTAACTACGAAATGAACGCAGAAGAAGTTAGCACAAATTGAAACTGAAATAGATGAAATAGAAATGATATTACATTTAAGATAAACATATAAATGCATTTACTTATATTTTTTTTTTATTTTGGAAGAATACACTTCCGCCCTATGTATATGAGTAAATAACATGCTTTAGCAAAAATTATTCAAAATATATGTTATTACATACTGCAATATAGATATCATGTAATATGACCATCCACATAAATGATTAATGTATTATAAAAAACGCCTGGTATCAGTGAGATCTGTTTTTTTTGTTTGTTTGCTTATTTTTTCAGAAAAGTTATAGAAACGGCAAGTATTACGTATACTCACAATCCAGACAGAAAAGATCTTGAAGAAAACTTTGAACGTACAAATTTAATTAATTTAATAACACAATAATGAATGCAATTAGCGAATCATGCTACTATCCCAAATAACCGAACAAAATTTTGCATACCCGAGACTATTAAAATGAATATTCTAAAAAAAGAATAGTCATAAAAGGATGGCAGACAACGTATTACAATTATAAAAGAAATTAAATACCTCTTGAAATAAGACTTTGATAGAAATCTAGAGGTCTATTTAAAAAATCTCTATGGGAAGCAACTAGGACAATCTACGTACAAGAACAATCTGCTTCACCTTCATCAACCAATAACCAAAGGTGAGAATGGACAATTAGCAATGGCCAAAGACTTTAGATAAAGCAGACCTATTATTTATACGCAGATTTCAAAACACAATTACAAATCAAACCATTTATCAACTGAAATAACCCATTATGCATATATCCACTTATATCTTATCTTATCTTAACTTATATTTGATTATTATTTGATTTGTATGTTGTACCTGTTGTTCCAAATTGTAGTTCTAAATTCTACTTAATGTCTCAAATACTTGTAATATCAAAGTAAATAATAAAAACAAAAATTTAAATATCTATTTTGATTTCGTTATATACAACCAGTTTGTGCACAAAATTATAATTTCCTTGAACATAAATTCACCCAAATCTAATGATATTTCTCTCTGAAGCACGCATAAGCGCCGCAAGTAAAACAAAATGTAAGTTTTTTATTATGATTTGTTGTACATACCGGCACTCGAAGTGTAACAAATTAAAAAGGTCACAAATGTAATTTGGAAAATTACTTTTATTCAATCCAAAGTAATAAATGTGTGAATATAATACAAGATTAAGAATCAATTTACTTTTGCTCGATATGACCATCTTTTGCCTTGAGACGGTCCAGAAACGAATGCTGCCCGAATGTGACTTGCAGGTATTTTGGCCCACTCGCGGATAATGGCTTTTTTCATCCCCTCGAGACTGGTGAATCTTTCAATTTGGACCTTGCTTTCCAAAATGGGCCAAAGAGAATAATCCATCGGATTCGCGTCTGATGAATTTTAGACCCATTTCGTGGACGTTATTTGTTAGCCATTCTTGGTTCACTCGAGCGTTGTGAGACGGTGCCGAGTCCTATTAAAACGTCCATGGTCTCCCACCGAAATATTTGTCTGTCCACGGCTTAAAAGCCACGCCAGGCTCGATGAGAACGATTGGAGTGCGCCCATCTACGGTTACAGCGACCCAAATCAGTAACTGTGGCGGGTGCTGCCTCAAATTGTCGTATGGACGGTCGGTCAAATAAACTCTATCGTTTTGGGAGTTTACGAATTGCTCAATTTGTAAAATTGTGTCGTCAGAAAACACAATGTTCGGAAATTGACCGCTTTCTGCCATAGTAAATGTAAAACAAAAAACTTGAAACATCTAATAAATTTTAAGCAATCTGTCCCAGTAATATGGAATTCATTTCAGTTTGTTACGGTTATCCATAACGAACGCGTGTTAAAGAATAGCAAGCCTTACATAGATCACAGTTTTCCACGAGTGACTTCATGCAGAAACAATTGCAAAAACGAAGTTGAAAATGTTTTATTTTGCAAAAAACAAAAAGTGCGAAACAGGTTTTTTACTCAAAACTTCATTACTCAAAAACAACTCATTTTAGCTACTGGGCATTCAGCTTAATTAAAGTTTGAGGTGTCCTCTTGGTTTGGAAAAAGTTATAAAAAAAAAAAATACACTTTTTGAAATATTGAGTTTCGAAAAAATCTCAATTTTTTTTCTTTTTTGCTAAATAAAAAATTTTCAACTACTTGTTTGCAATTGTTTCTACATTAAGTCGCACCTGTAAGTAATGACGATCATTTTGAACCCAGAATTATTAAAATCGGTTCATTTTTGACTAAGTTATGGGCATTAAAAAAAAATTTTTTCTTATAAATATAATTTAAAAAAATCGAGTTTGAGCCGAAAAACAAAATTGCCGATAATTCATTATTTTGACCAGAGAGCAACATATTTCAGTTACACCGAAATCGAAGAACATGTCCCGAATAGCCCGGTTGAATTGAAATGCAAAGCATCCGGTGAATCTGCTACAACGAAGGCGAAAACAGCCCCACCGGCCGAAAGACAACGATTTTTTGGGATGTAAACGGCGTTATCCTCATGGATTTTTCAGAAAATGGAAGAAGGATCAGTAAACAACACTACTTATTGAAACCCCCACGTATGTATGTTATAAAACTAATGCTTATTGAAGCGAAAGAGGGTTTTTAAAAAAAATTATGGTAGTCGTAGACGGTGGGTATGATAATAATTGGGATCGGGGTGCACATTCATGTTTCAGGGCAACTTGGTTAAGCCTAGCCTTTTCTTTACTCTTTCAAGCTTTTATCAAAAAGATAAGGGTACATTTGAATTTACTCAATTCATTTAAATTCTATTTATTTTCCGCATTTAATTTGATATAATAAAAGCACCATCGATAAAAATTTGCCCTATGCAAAATTGCTCTTCTTTAAACACTTGTCATTAGTGCCGCACGGCAAAACTAGAAAGTCGCCAGTTTTTGTGCATTTCGGAATGGTGTACGGCACGTATGGGGCTCAATTGCTCAAATTCTATTTTACTGTCAGTCAAATTCGTTGCCGCAACGTATGAAACGGATCTATTATGACGGGCCTATTTGCTGTTGTGTGTCAAGTACGCGCAGAAGCATGCGCTAAGGTGCAAAACCACGGTTTAGCTTATGAAAGGGTTGCGTCTTCGACACTTTTACTTTAGAAAGTTTCAAATTCTTTTTTGTTGTCTTATAATATAAGTAGATAGGTATTTAATTAACGTACATTTTTTTTTTGCTGGTGCACAAAGCATTGAAAGCCGAAAAGTGTGAGGCTTGCCCACCGCGGGACAACCCCTTCCTTCGGGAGGGGTAGCAGCCTATTGCCAATTCTTAAAGATTTGCGCTGTTATTTAGCACAACGTCGCCCGTCAAGAATAACTTCATGGGCGGGAAAGCGGCCTATTGCCTCTTCCTGAAGATCTACACTGTTGTTTAGCGCGACACAGTTTGGAGATTACTATTTTTGCGATATTACATACACACCAATATGTTCTTCTAACTCAATCATAACATCCACTAAGTTGACAGCAGTAATTGGCTTCCCCACCCTAGTGCTTAACTCCTCCCTTTCGAATCGCGGACAGACAAACAAAACATGTTCTGCGTCTTCTGCAGCTGGTACACAATAAGAACAGTACGGGTCGTCTTCGTTTTTAAACCTTTATAAATAGGATTTAAAGCACAGCATGCCCCGTCAGTATTTGGGTCAGATAGTAGTCTAACTATCCATGTTTACGGTTAACCCATTTGGCGATTATGGGAATCAAGCGGTACGTCCAGCGTCCGTTGAGGAGCTAACTCCATTTTGCCTACCATGAACGCAAGCTACGCTGTCTTGCTTTATTGCGTATTGTCTGCCGTTCTGAAGTAGCTTTGTTTTTGTAAACTTCAGCATACTCATTTGCCATTAAGTTGATTGGGAGTAGTCCTGCAATAACCATAATAGCGTCTCTTATACCGAGCTCTGAAAGCACTCAATTGGTACACTGACTTTATACACTTAACATATGAGTTGTAATTTGTTGCTTCCGCCCATGCTGGAGCTACATACAGCAAAATCGATGAGACCACAGTGTTAAGTAGTCTCCTACAGTTTTGCCTAGGGCCTCTGGTGTTCATCATTATGCCGGTTAGCGCCGGTTAGCGCCTCTGCCGCTTTGCTACTCGCGTATTATAGGTGCTCTCTGAAGTTAAGCCTATGGTCAATTATTACGCCCAGGTATTTAATAAACAGCCATTATATTGGCCGACTCCACTTTCATTTCTTTTCTTTCTGCTGCTAATGAGTACTGCTTCAGACTTATGATCCGCAAGAGTTAGACCGTTCTGCGCAGCAATTCTTTTACCATGCCGATAGCCTGGTTGCAAGTTGCTTCAGCTTGGTGGAGTAATTAAGCTACGCCCGTAACAGCAATATCGTCAGCAAACCCTATAATTTTTTACCCTGGGGATAAATTGAGACGTAAGATCCCGTCATACATAATGTTCCCCAGCAAGGGGCCTAGGACTTAGCCTTTTGGAACTCCACCAGTTATTTTATGTTCCTTTATACCCACATCGGTATTATAGCGCAGGTGCTCAGATATATAGTTATGTACATATATCTTTGCTTATGGGATTATCCAATTAAAAAAATGCTTGAGATAAGTAATATAGCCGTAAAGTTAGAAATTTACTTAGAAACAAGAGTGGGACTTGTTTTAGGCACGTGGGGTATATATGTATAAGAGTATATGTTCACATATTCTTTATGACAACAAATGCGAGCTCTAGAGCTTTTTTAGCGAATCGTAATACCTATTATTTCTTTCTGAGCGGGCAAAAATCAAAAATTTCGTTACTCAAAATATAGATATTAATATTTGATATTGTTGAAATGCTTTAGAAAGAAAAATGTTTAATCTTAATCCCAGTCTTAATTTCATCGAAATTGTAAAAACTGAAAAGCAAATTTGATTTTCGTGCTCAGCGTACTCTAGTTCACAATTACTCTTTGTGTGCATGAGCAAACATATCGCTGCTCGCCTCTATAATAAAGGGTGTTTTTTTAGAGGTTAGGTTTTCAAGATGAAATAAAACGTATATAATTTAATGTTATGGCCAAGAATTTAGCTTTATTATAAAGATAAGAGTTTGCCATTATGTTTTAAAAATGATTTCGGGCAAGTGGCCGCCGCGGCTGGCTCGAATAAATTCCAGCCGAGAGGCCCAATTTTCGACCACTTTTTGCAGCAATTGGGGCCGTATGTCAGAAATAACGCGCCGAATATTCTCTTCCAAGACGTCAATCGTCTCGGGCTTATCTGCGTAGACAAGCGACTTCACATAGCCCCACAAGAAATAGTCCAGCGGTGTTATATCGCACGATCTTGGAGGCCACGCCACAGGTCCACGGCGCGAGATAATGCGCTCACCAAAAGTTTCCTTCAATAAATCGATTGTTGCGTTGGCTGTATGGCATGTAGCGCCGTCTTGTTGGAACCAAAGGTCGTCCACATCAACATCGTCCAATTTAGGCACGAAAAAGTCATTAATCATGGCTCTATAGCGCTCTCCATTGACTGTAACATTATGGCCGGCTTCATTTTTAAAGAAATATGGACCAATGATTCCCTCTGCCCATAGAGCACACCAAACAGTGACTTTTTGAGGATGTAACGGCGTCTCAGCAATGGCTTGTGGATTATGTTCACTCCAAATGCGACAATTTTGCTTATTGACATACCCATTCAACCAAAAGTGAGCTTCATCGCTGAACAAAATTTTCTTGTGATGCGTCGCGCGAACCGAACCATTATTTTCGTAATAAATTTGCACGATTTGCAAACTTTGTTCAGGTGTAGGTCTATTCATTATGAAATGGCAAACCAAACTGAGCATAAATCAAGTGACAGCTGTCAAAAAGACCATCTACGAAAAAAGTAGTGCCAACTTGAAAACCTAACCTCTAAAAAAACACCCTTTAAATAATTTTTGCTCAAGATTGCGACTCTATCTTGTTACTTACCCCATGGATTTCGCGTTGCCGCGGCGAATATCGTAGGCGATAGAACAATGAATTGTATGAGTTTTGCGGCGGTATATACACAGTGCAGCGAATAAAAATCCTTCGGCTCGGCCCGCTAAATTATTACGAAAAAACTCTAGATTTGAAAGCATTCAATGCGGTACCTTTGGTATCCTTTGAATTGGACGGCTAAATGTCTTGGCGTCGGTTAGCCGAGTAAGAAACGACTAACGAGATTTGTAAAACTATTGTAATATAAACAGGCGTTGACAGCTATGTGAAAACGAAAAGATGTGATGCATTCGTTATATGAAGAAAATTCCCAACACCGTCAGGGGGAATAGTTATCAATCAGACAGCCAGAATTTGAGCTGCTTTAAACAAGCTCTCCATTGAACAAAACTGGAATTCGTTATACATAAAACTGCTTTTTCAAAACTTTTTTTTAAAGAATGCACAATTAAAAGAACTCCACTTTTCAAATTACTTTTTATGACAATTTTTATAAAATTTTAGTGAACACACTATTAGTACACTTTTCCGTCAGGAGCCAGCTTAAGTATTCGTCCTTGAGCCTTTATTGTCACTGTAAAATATAATTTGGCTGCAAAAATTTATTCCAGCATCACAGCCAGTCAAAGTTGCACATTCATTCAAAGGAGTTTGAACCGCCTTGATCAACAGCTTAGTTCCATTATATAATGTTAGTGAATAAAGGGGGGCCTCTTATCAGTCGGCTTCAAAAAATCGATTTTTTTTACTGCAATCGATAGATATATTATAGGAAAATATGCCCTCAAAATTGTATAGTTTATTTTTCGGAGTTTTATAATTTTCGGAGTTACAGGCCTGTGTACCGTCCCTCGTGTGAGTATACTGCCGACCTTTGAAACACGTTTTCTCAAAACCATGTTTTTGAAAATGGCATGTAAGATTTAAAAAAAAACGACGAAAGTTATCGTTTCAAACCGAAAATCTATATAAAGATAATTAAAGTGCGCAACTAATTAACTAACAAAATACAAAACAAATTCATTTTTTAATGTTATTTAACACTTAAAAAAAAAATAACGGAAAAAAGCACTTTTTTCAATAATTAATTGTGTGTTGATTTTTCCATATTTTTATACAAGAGTAGTCTATTATATGTGGGAAAGCCTTCTGAATGAGACAATATTTTTCTTCTGTGTTTCAGGTGAAAACTACCGCAATCTTACACGCAGTTTTACTAACACGCAACGAGAGGCTGTGCGAGATCCCTCATATGTCCACCATTATGGTTTTTTATTTATGTTAAAAAATTGTTTATTACTCTTCAATCATGCCTTGAAATAATTGCAAAATATTATTCCTGTCTGTCGCTTTTTTCGCCTCGGAAAAAAATTGAGGGAAACCCCTTTTTTTTTGAAGCCACTGATAAGAGGCCCCCCTTAAGATTTCGTAGTAATATTACAAGAGCTCTTACTTTAATAATTGGTTTATATGGCGACATTCCGGGAAGCCTCCAAATATAAAAAAATATGATTAGGAAGTACATTACCTCGTTAATATCTTCTATAGAATAGAAAGATTGTGCTTCCCCATTTCAAATGCAATAATATTAATGAAAAAACAATATTGCGTGACATCGCCAAATGGAAAAACGAAAAACCAGTAAGCAACAAAGCAAATGAGGCGATACGTTAGCGCGATTTATCTCAATTTTTTCTCAAAGTAAACATTTCCAAGTTTAGCCACAAAGAATAATTATTTGAACCGATGGATTCGTTTTGATAGTATGCTAAAATTTGTTACAGACTCCTTCAAATTTCGTCCACATCAACCTTCCCGGATAACTGAGCTTTAGAACGCAAAAAAAACCCTCGCACTTCGGAGCATTAAGTGCGAAGTTAATGCATTATTTAGCATTAGCCATGTCTATCCATCGCTGCGCACGTGAGCTTGATAACTCGAACTCACTTTAATACGGTATATTTCAATGAAACTTTGTACACATATTAATATTTTTCCAAGGTATTTTGAAAATAACCGAAACCGGCAATTTTCAGGAAAGAAAAATAATGTTAATATATAAACAAAGCAAAATTGCTTAAATTTGCATAAATGATGAAAATAAATAGGATGAAAGTAAAATGGGCGGTGCCACACCCAGCTATGGATAAATGCATGTATCTCGATAATCACTTAATAACTTGGTACATGTCCGTCTCATCTTAACTTGGTACATGTCCGTCTCATTTAGATTCGGTTTAACTTTTCACTTTTTATGTGTATATTTTCATCCGTCTGATATTAGTACCATAACTATCATTCCACTTCACGGAAATATGCGCGTTCCCACGACAGTCAGTTCTGCGTAACCGGAATGACCGGGATTTATATCTGCTGCTACAACAACAACAACGGAAATGTGCGCGGATACACATACTATTTTTATAAAATGAAGCTAAATAAATTCTACGAATCCGAAAAACCTTATAAAACCGTAAGTCAATTGGCTCCACAGAAAGTTTTGTTTCTAATTCAGGAATTAATTCTTTCTAAAATAAGTTTAAAATTTGTAACGTAAATGTTAAATTTGTACAACGAGTTAACGGTGTGTTCAAAAAATAAGATGAATTTTGAAATTTCAGGGGCTACATATATTTGCCTTTCCATTATAATTTTTTTTATGTTGTTACATTTGTCTCGTCTGCGGCCGCCATAGCCGAATAGAAAAAATTAAGAAAACATTTTTTCTAATAGCGGTCCCCCCTCGACAGGCAATGGCAAGGCCCCGAGTGTATTTCTGCCATGAAAAAGCTCCTCATAAAAAAATATCTGCTGTTCGGTGTCGGCTTGAAACTGTAGGACCCTCTATTTGTGGAACAACATTAAGACACACACCGCAAATAGGAAGAGGTGCTCGGCCAAACACCCACAAAGAGAGTACGTGCTCGGCCATTTTGAATCTTTAGTTAATTGTTGACAGCTGTTTTGCTTGCACGTGTTTCGGCTCGTCTTCGATTTTCACCTATTCAAAAAGATGGATCAAAGAACCTGTATTAAATTTTGTGTGAAAAACGTAATTAAGTGCGCAGATGCATTCCGAATGTTGACTGTGTCATATGGAGAAGCTACTTTGGACCAAAGCAAGGTTTATCGGTGGTACAAAACGTTCTCAGAAGGCCGAGAAGACGTGAATGACGAAAAGCGGGCCAGACGCCCGAGCACTTCAACAACAGACGAAAAAATTGATGAAGTGAAGAAAATGGTATTGGCCAATCGACAAATGATCGTTAGAGAAGTTGCTGGGGACCTAGACATATCGAATGGCTCGTGCCATTAGATTTTTTTCAATGATTTGGGCATGAAACGGGTCGCCACAAAATTCGTACGAAAACTATTCAATTTTGACCAAAAGCAGCATTGCATGAACATTGCTAATGAGATGTTGGACTCTGTCCGCGACGACCCCAAATTTGCTCCAGAGGATCATAACTGGTTGTGGAAGAACAAATCTTGGCTCTTGCATCGCGATAACGCCCCTGCTCACACATCATTGCTTATGCGCGACTTTTTGGCCAAAAACAACGCACTAATGATGCCACAGCCACCGTATTCTCCAGATCTGGCCCCCTGTGACTTTTTTCTGTTGCCGAAACTGAAGAGGCCCATGAAAGGACGACGCTACGATTGATAAGATAAAGACGGCATCGAAGGAGGAGCTGAACAAGATAAAAAAACTGATATGTTGAAGTGCTTCGAAGATTGGAGAAAACGTTGGCACAAGTGCATAATATCTCATAGAGACTACTTTGAAGGGGACAAAATAGATATTAATGAATAAATAAATAATTTTTGAAAAAAACACAAAATACGCGATTTTTTTGTAGCCCAATTTGTATATACACTCGTCTCGAAGATATGTTCATAGTTTTAGCAATATAGGTTATTTAGTTTGTTTGTCAGAGGCATAAATAAAAGAAATGTTTTGCGTGTTCGGCGATTTTCTACTATTGAAAAAATGGATCAAATTTTGTGTAATGGAATTAAGTGCTCAAAAACACTTGAAATGTTGACAGTTACATACGGTGAGAGTACTCTGAGCCAAAAAAAGGTTTACAAGTTGTACAAGTTTATCACAACAGGTCGAGAAGATGTGAATGACGACACTCGCTCTGGACGCCCCAGCATATCAACAACCGATCAAAATATTGAGAGTAAAATCAATTGTTATGGAGAATCGTCAAATCACAATTAGAGAAGTTGATGGGAATGTCGGCAAATTTTGGGCATGAAGCGTGGGGTATCGAAGTTCGTTCCGAAATTCCTGAATTTTGACCAAAAACAACGTCGCATGAGCATGGCTCAAGAATTGTTGAATGACGTCAACGATGATCCACATTTGCATAAAAGGGTATAACTGATGACGAATCATGGATATATGGTTATGATATCGAAACCAAATCCCAATCGCCCCAAAGGAAGAGTTCAGGAGAGCCAAGACCAAAAAGGCACGCCAACCCTGATCAAATGTGAGTAGTGCATCAGGAGTTTTTACCTCAAGGTCGTACGGTAAATAAAGGGTATTACCTTGAAGTTATGTGCCGTTTGCGTGAAACAATATGAAAAAAACGCTCGGAATTGTGGAAAAAAATGCATGACTTTTGCGTCATGATAATGCACCTGCTTACTCATCTTAGCTTGTTAGAGATTATTTCGCCAAAAACAACACCGATATCATGACTCAGCCACTGTATTTACCAGATTTGGCTCCGTGCGACTTTTTCCTGTTCCCAAAATTGAAGAGATCCGTGAAAGGACGGCGTTTTGCGACGATTGAGGAGATAAAAACCGAATCACTGAGAGAGCTCAAGGACATACCAAAAAGTGAATATCAAAACTGATCCGAACTAGCCTATTCGGCTATCTCAAAACTAAACAGACCCAATTTTCAAATTTGAAATCAATTTGAATTTAGACCAATTTCCCTCTCGCCTTTCATGACAAAAGTATTAGAAAATATAATAATACCGGCGACCTGAGGGGTTTGGTATAACAAAAACTTCATTTATTTTCCTGCAAATGTGGAAAATGTCAGAAAAGGCAGTTTTTATTGGAGTTTCATAGTATATCTGTGGTTTTTCAAAACACAGGCACGTCATCAGCATAAACAAAGTGGTCACTTTGGGCATAAGAAAAAATAATTGTGCTAACTACGTTGAAGGCAATAGTAAATAAGATAACTGATAACAAATTTTTGATTTCTAATTTTTTGCACGAACGAAAAATTTGCGATTGCAGAGGAAAGATTGTACTATATTGTACAGGGTCCGCCATATGACTTTACGGAATTAAAAATGATATAAAAAGAAACTACTCAATATTTTTCCAAACTGTTTTTTTTTATTTTGAAGTACAATCCTTCCGGTTATTGATGGAACACAACTTCATTCATATGGCTGCCTCGGCTAGCCATGCACCATCCCATACGATCGGTCCAATTTTTCAACACATTTTCGATTGTATGCGGCTGTATTTCAGCTATGACATCGCGTATGTTCGTCTTCAGTGCATCAATTGTTGCTGGTTTGTTGGCATAACACTGGTCTTTGATGGCACCCCGAAGATAATAATCCAACGGCAATCGCAGCTGCGAGGCGGCCAAACGATATCAGCTGATAATGCGATCGGCTGATAATGCGATCTTCGAAGACAGTGCGCAAAAGATTGATCGTAGTACGTAATTTTCGTACACATTCTGCAACATTACCATGATTTTCAAAGTAATGTCGCAATATTTCCCAGCGTTCTTTGAGCGTATACACAACCATTTTCGTTCAGCGGAAGAATAAAACTAATTTTCTGTCAAATCAGATGACAGCTAAGTGTTACCATTCTTCAAATAATAATATACCTAGTTCAAATCCGTAACGATAGATGGCGGGCCCTGTATATTTGTTCCCCCAACTTTCCAACGTTTAAGTTCTTGTAATGCGCAATGAGCTCCCCTTTCAAAGTTTTCTGATACTAAGGTTTTAGTAGTAAAATGTTCAAATAATAGCCTTTTTGATGTGGGTTTATTATCCTTTTGCTCGGCAAGCCGCACAAGTCGCGGAGAAATTTTTTTTTTCTAGTACCTTTGTAGCCTAAGGGGTTGTGCCTTGACTGAGTACACAGGAAATAGCTCACTATTTATTGTGAGTAGGCTGAAAAGGTCCGGGCCTAACAAAGAAAATATGTGTTTTTTTGTTCAAATTTCCATTAAGAACAACGAAATCATTCCAGCGCCGCTCTAACCTTTCAATATTCTTTTTGTAGATCGATTTATTTTTGCCTTAAAATAGGCCTCAAACGAGCCACTCACTTTGAACAGAGCTGTTCATAGTCAAAAGCTGATGCAATAGAAAGATACCATCTTCTTTTGATATCTTTACGATGTCATCTAACTTAGCTCACGCAACTTCACTTTTCGATCATTTTAAACGATTTTGTGGATTTTTTATGTTTATCGTTCCCATAACACTTTTCAAACCATTGCTTCGCTTGGATGGTATTTTTCCCCATCAAAAATCAGTGGAAAATTAAAACACGACATTTTTTTTATCCATTGTTTTGAAAAGAACAAAAGGAGCGCCACTCTTAGCACAATAACTCAGGAAATAATGAATAGAATATGATAAAATTTTAACAGCTGTCTTTTTAAGTACTGTCTTTTTAGTACTAACTGAGCGCAATAAAACTAGTCTATCTATGTGTTAGACCCGGGACTTTTCAGCCCATGTGTTATAAGCTGATTGTCTGTCTTTTGTATTTCGGGAGTAAATTCGTAAATTAATAAACTTCAATCGGGGTAATTGTTAAGAAGGTCGTTAAGATTCTACTGTAGTGTAGTATTACTATGTTTCAATATCGTTGATTTCTACTGTATTACTATGTAGTATCAGAATTCAGAGAAGGGAATGCGGTAAAGGAGTTGAGGTACGAATTAAATTTGCTGGGAGACAATTTATTTGTTAGATGGAATCATAAGAGAGAGTATTAGTTGTTGTTGGAGCATCGACCGATTCAACTATGTGTGAGTGATTGAGGTATTAGGTGATTTGGCTGTCTTCCGCGTTTTCTTTACTACAATAGCATTGCTTCGTTTATCAGCAATATTATTTGATTTTGATTTTGTTGTATGTTTTGCTCACTCATGTTGTTTTGATTATTTTTGCTTAGTGACTTTTTGCGACTTCAGGTAATGAAGTATACATACATACATACATGAATGTATTTGAATAGCTTCTTGCATGCAGCACTTGTCGTGCGATCTATTCGTAATGAGTTGTTCCATTTGAATAAGCATGATTTACTTGATGCCGCGTGATGAAGAGGGAGAGAGCAACTATCGCATACAGCGGTCATAGTACATCATTTCACCGTGCAGCCGACTAGTTGACATTTTTTGCATTCTTCTTTATTTTATTTTCTTTTATTTATTTTAATATATTTTATTATATTTACAATTACAACACAAACTTCTGAAAGGTGAATACCAAAAAATAAAAAGTAATGGAAAACATACCGTTAACACACCAAACTAGCCGAGAGAGAGAACGCAATGCAACGGAGATCAGTCGATAACAGTGTATATTAAGGCGGGTCGATTTAAAAATCGCTCATTGCTCTGTGAACGAAAAATCCCACTTTGACCCATTTAGAGTGCTCCAATCGAGTCCAAATGTATACCTGTGGGCAAAAAGTAAGGTGAATTTGGTTGTAAAATGAAAGACCCCTCTCGATGAAATACACCTATGCCAACGATTTTTCCAATCCCCGAAACATGCTAAATAGTCCATTTCCGGTATAGCCATCAGCACCTTCTTCGATTCAGCTTTTATCTCCTCAATCGACTTGAAACGCGTTCTTCGGAGTGGTCTCTTGAGTTTTGGGAATAGCCAGAAGGCACACCCCCTGGAACTCCCTGGGGGGGTCCCCATACAATCATTTCAAAATATCACCATTTTTGGCCTTTACATGAGAAAAGATACTAAAAAGTTCGACCCAAATTGGGGGACCTCAGAATTCGTTTTAGAGGTATGGTTCCTTCGGCAAAGTTTCTTATTTTGATCTCTAGAATATGATTTTCACAGAGCAATGGGAGATTTTTTTGCCTCCCCACAAATCGACCCGGCCTAGTGTATACGATATAAAGAGTACTTTAAAAATGACGCCGAGATGTCAGTGATGAATAATTTGTAGACGGCCCCCTTTTTTTATGTCATCTTTGGTATATGTCAAGTAGACAATAAAACAACGCGTTAAAATTATTGGTACTTATTATGGAAGTGGTCGAGTTTTAAGATCAACATATCACAAAATTCGTGATTTTTTTATGGCAAATATGTATTCCTACAGCTAACTACAAATACACACTCCTACAATGCCTAAGGCACAAAGGGTGCGAGTATTTTACAAGTAGTATTAAAACAGAAAAAATTGAGAATTTGTGGGTACTCAAAAGTTTACTCAACAACAGTGCAACCGAACCGATTATTTTGGTGTATATGTATATGCAGGTATGAAAATATAATAATAATAATGCGCATGCATGGTTAATAGGTGTTAGGCTAAGCTTCCCTTCCGAATGCTACGGAGTTGCATAAAATCACTCAGAAACTTCATCAATCCCTCGCCCAGCGGCTGTCAAACTTAGACATAAAATAAATAATGTCTTAGGTTCCCCAAAATTTATTATACCCTGAATACTCGTATGGTTTCTATGAAAAGGTTATTTCTAGATAAAAAATTAGTTTTATTTACCGTCAGTACCGTCTCAGAACAAATTTACTTCCTTATACAATAGTTTCTTCTGAATTTAAATTTTTATAAGATCAGAGGTTTTAAAAGAAATTAATCATTTTTAGAATTATTGGTAAATGTAACCGTATGTCGGGCGAATTGAATATTTGCATTTCACCAGATCTGCTGCGTTATTTCGTCCAAAGCGACCTTCGGTTTTTTCTTGCTTTGTCGGGCTAAAGGAATATCTGCGAAAACGAGTTATTGCGCACTTTACTCTAGGCTGGTATTGCTTGCACTAGTTTCTAATTGTACTAAATCAGCTCCAAACCATAACTGGGCGATAGGACTACCAACACTATATGAAAATAATTTCAGTAATTTTCAAAAGATAAGAAACCCCAATTACAATTAAGTAACCGTTTCGACTTTTCAAAATTACGATTGCTGTAATCGTAGTCTAAGTAGTCGATGAACGAATAGTTGATTGGTAATTCTATATTTTTTATATACAGATTACTACAGTCGTTATATAGGTATGTACGAGATGCGTTAAAAAAATAAGGTGAATTTACATTTTTCTCAAAATAGTCCCCCTCAGATATAATACACTTCCGCCAGCATTTTTTTCCAATCCTCAAAGCAGTTATGATATGCACTTTTTGATATGTCCTGGAGCTCTCTCAGCGACTCGGTTTTTACCGTCCTTTCATGGGTCTCTTCAATCTTGGGAACAGAAAAAAGTCACAGGGGGCCAAATCTGTTCAATACGGTGGCTGAGGCATGATAACGGTGTTGCTTTGCCAAATAATTTCTCACAAGCTAAGATGAGTGAGCAGGTGCATGACGCAAAAGCCATGACTTTTTGTTCCACAATTCCGGGCGTTTTTTTTCGTACTCCTTATTTATCGCACGACCTTGTGGTAAGAACCCCTGATGCCTTACGCCATGGTAATCGAAGAAAACAGTGAGCAAACCTTTGACATTTGATCGAACTTTGCGTGCTTATTTGGGTTTTGGCTCCTGAGAGAGGTTCATGCGACATTGTTTTGTAACGAGCTTCGCTGACACACCCTTCATGCCCAAAATTTCCGAAAATATTGCATGGCATGAGCTAACCGATATGCCGACATCCTCAGACGTCATTCACATCTTCTCGACCTTCTGTGAAAAACTTGTACCACTTGTTAACATTTTTTTGACTCAGAGTACTCTCATCGTATGCCACTCTCAACATTTCAAATGTTTTTGAGCCTTAATTACATTTTTTAGACAAAATTTAATGCAACTTCTTTGATCCATTTCAATAGCAGAAAATCGCCGACCATGCAAAACACTTGTCTTATTTATGCCTCTCACAAACAAACTAAACAAGCTATATTGCTAAAACCGTGATCATATCTTCGAGACGAGTGTACGAAGATAAAAAACTTATAATAATCGAAAGTAGTCGTATGTTCTGTTATTTATGGTACATCCGCTCTGTGAACAGAATTATAATAACATTGGGCACAAGAGCGCACGGAATAAACATTTCGTGCTTGCACCGTGGCAGATCTCGAGAATTGAATAGAATAATTATACATAATGGACCCAGGAATGCGTGTTACCAAAATCGTGTAAACTTCCATATAGGTATAACCGAAGATAATACAACGAACACCAAGTAAAGCTTTTATTGAAATTTACGTAATAGAATATATTTATTGAAAATATTTATTTCCTACTGCTTGAAATTGCCACCAATAATTGCTCAGGATTCAACATGCGAGGAACAGCATCAAGGTGGCAAATACAATATAATAAAAACTTCTTTTAAATGAAACGAACTGTTTTTAAAAATTGTCTAGAAACTGGCACCAAAGTAATGGATGGAAAACTTGTCTGGTGTCCAAGTAAAAATACTATTGGGCATTGAGTTAAAATAAAGTCTCTGTTTATCCAACAAATAAAAAAATCGATCTTCGGATGTTTAAATAAATTTACTAGGTATCACCATCAGAATTTAAAAGCGGATGAGTGATTGTGAACTTGATTTTAACCACCCCTTTAACTGTTTTAGAGTTTTTTCTTTATGCATGTATATACATATGAATGTATGTGTATATGTAGGTGTCCAGAAAAATAATGAGATTTATGTCCTTGAATGATAAAACCAATTTCTCGTTTGCACCCTTACATATGGCACAATGCTCTGTCTGGAACTTAGCCAGAGCCCACCTTTCATTACGACTACATTCCCAAACTGACATTCCAAAATAGCATTTACTTATACATATAAACACATTTCCATACATCTGTAAGCACATAAGCGTAGAAATGTATGAACGTTAGTGCACAAGTGTCCGCATCTATATTCCTACATATTTGCTCACAATATACGGATTGGCATATATACAATGCATTGAACTAACTTGGCGGCAATACTAGTAAGCGAATATAGGAGAATGAGTATTGGGTGAGGTAAAGGCGTACATATATATGTATGTATACTTTAGAACTCTATGTAGGTGATGATGACGATAGGGCTCTTGGCTGGAGTAAAAAATCATGTAAAAAACATAAACTTTTATGCTTGTTTTTATATTCCATCCAAAAGTATCAGCTGTAATATTAGCTTTTTACTAGATCCTTCCCATACAAACATACAAACTTACATATATGTGTATATGTAGTGCAATTTTGATTGCTCATTTTCCATCTCTTGTGCCTGTTACTGCTGACACACATAAAGTGGTACCAATATGTTGATATGTACTTAAACTCATATCAAAATATATATGTAGATTCAAAGTACTTATGTGGCTACACATACAAATTTATTATACGTTTATCTGTTGCTTTCGCATATGATTTGCTTACCCCGCTCCCACTTGTTGGATAATTTGATACATAAGCTCTATTAATGTGACCACATTTACATGGAGTAAATAACTTTAACAGAAAGTAATATTTTTATTTGTCTGGCATTGAAAGTTTTTGTGTTTCCTTTTTCCTTCTTTCTTCATACAGTGGCTATTTTTATTTTATGTGTATAAATTTATATCCGTCTGCACCTTTGATCATAAATATTTATACGAAACTTGTACATAAGCACGGAACCATAAATGTTGTGGCAATCGCATTACATGTACATATGTATATAAAGCAATCAAACAACGTCGTTGATTACAAATGACAACTTTTATACCACTCATTCAGAGGTAATATGCATGTATGTATTCATACATACATATGTACTTACATAAGTATTTAGCAGTAGGTAAAAATCTCAACTGAAATTGTGTTGTCGTAGGTCAGTTTTATACTGGTGTATGTAGTACATAAATACTTAGCTCTTAATTTATTATTATTCAATGATAACGCATATGAAATTAAGGTAGGTGTGTGTAAACAAATAAATGCAAACATGTATCCCGTGTATGTATGAGGGAAGCTTACGTAATTTGTATTGGATCAACCTTTATTTTACGAGGATTATTGTTTTAAGCAATTTTGCGCTAGTAGATTATTATTTCTTTTAACTAGGCCCGAGGACTGCACTAAGCAACCTGCTTAAAGATTATCTTATTGAAAATGTACAGTTGGATTGCAGCTTAAGGCAGCTGAAGCATGCAGCTCCCAGTAAAAGCTCGATTCTTCCCCGAGGAGTGAGGCTCGAGACTTTTCAAAGGTGTTTAACTAAATGATGCGCAGCTATTTCAGGAATATTCTTCCGCCTGACTCCTATAAATGTAAATGTCATTAAAAGAAAACATTCGATTTATTTGTTTCAAAATTATTTATTTGTTTGATACCACTTTGTAGAGGCATAAAATTTCGTTCCATGCTTTATAGGTACACACGGTTTTCGCTCTGAACAATCAAACGTTATCTCTTACTAATTTGAGACATTCAATATATTATAATTTTATTGTTTACATAACGGTTGAGTAAATTTTAGAAAACGAGAGAAACGTGATTCTCATATTTAACAGAAATATGTAAATAAGCGAAAAATAGATATGACGTAAAATTATAGTAAAATAATAAAATTTTATGAAATGGGCGGTGCATTTGGGTAAGCACATATGTACATATGTATGTACATCCTCTTATATAGGTTGTCAAAAAAGTCTTGCGGTATTTCCGCAAGCTTGTCTTTGCAAGCGGGTAGTTCTAGTTGTATTCGTCGCATCGGTTCACGCTAGAGGTTTTTGGAAAGCTCTTTTCACGTGCTAATTCACGTGTTTGATTAATTGTTGTTTGCTTTTAGTCGTTCGTGAGTTATAGCGTCGCAAACATGGAGCAAAATAAAGAGAAAATACGGCATATTTTACAGTACTACTACAAAGGTAAAAATGCATCTCATTTTGCCAATAAAATTTGTGCAGTTTATGGACCCGATACAGTTTCCATTTCCACCGCACAACGATGGTTTCAAGGTTTTCGTTCTGGTGCAGAGGTGATCGAAGATGCGCCACGGTCCGGAAGGCCTGTCGACAAAAATTGCGATAAAATCGCTGAATTGATCGAAAGAGACCGGCATAGTAGCAGCCGTAGCATCGGCCAAGAGCTGGGCATGAGTCATCAAACCGTTATAAACCATTTGAAGAAGCTTGGATTCAAAAAGAAGCTCGATGCATGGGTGCCACACGACTTGACGCAAGAAAACATTTTTGCCCGTATGGATGCATGCGAATCGCTTCTGAATCGCAACAAAATCGACCCGTTTTTGAAGCGGATGGTGACTGGCGATGAAAAGTGCGTCACTTACGACAACGTGAAGCGCAAACGGTCGTGGTCGAAAAGCGGTGAAGCTGCCCAGACGGTGGCCAAGCCTGGATTGACGGCCAGGAAGGTTCTTCTGTTTGTTTGGTGGGATTGGCAGGGAATCATCCACTATGAGCTGCTCCCCTATGGCCAAACGCTCAATTCGGACCTGTACTGCCAACAACTGGACCGCTTGAATGCAGCACTCATGCAGAAGAGGCCATCTTTGATCAACAGAGGCCGAATTGTCTTCCATCAGGACAACGCCAGGCCACACACATCTTTGGTGACGCGCCAGAAGATCCGGGAGCTCGGATGGGAGGTTCTTTTGCATCCACCGTATAGTCCGGATCTCGCACCAAGTGATTACCACCTATTTCTGTCCATGGCGAACGAGCTTGGTAGTCGGAAGTTGTCCACAAGAGAGTCCTGTGAAAATTGGCTCTCCGAGTTTTTTGACAATAGGGAAGCGAGCTTCTATAAGAGGGGCATTATGAAGTTGGCATCTCGTTGGGAACTCGTCATCGAACAAAACGGCGCATATTTGACTTAAATCGCATTATTATAACCAATTTTATGAACAATTGAAAATTCAATAAAAATACCGCAAGACTTTTTTGACAGCCTTTATATTATATAAAAATGAATGTTTGTCTGTATGTCATCGATGAACTCAAAAACTACTGGACCGATTATAATAAAATTTGGTATATAATTGTATACATATATGTATTTTTCCACGGAGAAGGTTTGTAGAATATGCTCATTTATGCCACTCGCCACTCATAAAAATTAGTATGACTCTGTATTTTGGCACAGAGGAAACGAATATTTATTTTAGTTGTTCGCGTAGCAACACGCGCCGGGTACAGCTAGTATATACATACATACATAAAATTCTCCGTAACTCGGTACGCACATTGCTCTTCAGCTCACATGAATTCGACCTACATACATATTATTGAGATTGAACGAAAATCACGCCTAAACTACCTTGGTCAAAGAGCAACATGTTTACCAAGTTTGATTAAAATATACTGCTACATTTTTCTCCAAATTAAACGCCTCTCTATAATTCCTCCGTATTCAATTAGCGAATTGATAAATAAGACTTATAAACTATTGGCAACACAACTTGCTTGCTTCATTTAATTGCAATGCTAAATCACTTTATTTCTCTTTGTACGTTTAGACGTTCAACTTAAGACTGAATAACTTGCGCTTCGTCGTCGTCATCTTCTGTTCTGTCCTCGTGTATTCATGCCTTTTTTAATACCTCATTCGTTCGGTTTTGTTGCAGGACGTTTTGCGAATGTGTCTAATTCGTTAGCCTTTAATCATCTTATGGACCTTCTCAGGGTGCTTGCGGTTCTGTTGAATTATAAGGAAGTACTAAGTCACCTTCAGAGTTCACAGTTGACCGTTCTGTGATCGATCCTTCATCCTATTACTCATTAACTAGGTATGTTGCTTCACATGATGGTGTGATTCATCCATGTCATCCTGCAGTATTTCCCCATGACTACCTTCGCCAAGCTTTAAATCGTTTTCACATATGGTTCTCGTAGTATCATAGTTTCATGAACGGCTGAGCCATATTCTAGCAGGAACATTTGAATGTGTTTGTCACAATTTCTTTGGCGCTTTCTTACAGCCTTTCGCATCAGCAATAGGTATCTTCACAGATAGTCAGGCTGCTATAAAAGCGGTAAACTCCTTATGCTTCTCGGCTTTGGAACAATGATTGAACTTTGCAGCACAAGTATTTGTACCGGTACCACAGCCCGTCCGGTCACGCAGTAATTCATATTCGGCTTTTCAAAGACTCTGCTATAGTTTGCGACCAATTTTTTATAATCCGAATGTCGTCACAGAAATCTGGCACAACCCATGTTCTATGCTAATAGCTGCCTTCTCATGATCACAATCCTCAATTTCCACCTGTCAATAACCACTTTTAAGTCAAAACCATTTCGCATCGGATAAAGTGTCGAGAGTGTAATCTATCCACCCTGTTTTGCAACCAAGTCCTTATAAAGCCGGCAGTTTTTCTTCTTGCTTCCTGGAATCTTCCCAGTTGAGATCTATTGCAGTTTACAATGGATTCTACAGCACGGAATTTTCCAATCGCAGCTCCTTTATCTAGAATATCTGGCGACTTGAAATCATTTATCACCCTTAATGGAAACCGCGAATTTTCCCTGGTTTCTACCAGTGTTCTTCCCACCATTATATTTACCGCCTTTTCAGCAGCTGCTATGACCCACACTTAATCTGTCCCAAAATCTATGCAAATTGAAGAAAATACTATTTTACGGTTTCCTTAATCGTAGTAAAACGGACTTTTTTAATGGTTTGCTCAGGAAAGCTGCTGTTCCCGGTGTCAGTGCAACGTGTTAGTGTTTCCACAAACGTCTCTTTCGGTGTTCAGTAGGCTGCACATTTCGTATCGGAATCTCGTATACGTTTTATAAATGTCTGTCACTTCAACTTTTCAACATAGTCTGCAGTTTACTTCACATACACCAAATGCGCTAAATGATTGATCTCTGTCGCATATTCCTGCAAGGTCTCATTTGTCCTTTGACAGCGATTTGTCAGTTTCATTTGGAACATTTGTTACCTGTGGTCACTTCCGTAACGATTCTCTCTACCATCAGACTGTCATAGGTACCACGACGGGCAGTTCCAGAAGTCTGCAGTACTTCGGCGGTGGAACTCTTGAGACTGGTTAACATATTCGGATGATTTAGTTGTAGTTCACAGATGCGAGTTTTCACTGCATCTACTTGAGCCTCAATCGCCAATTGCGACGTTATATGTACATATGAATGTGTGTTCGCTGCTTCCAACTTGGGTATATAAGTCATGTATCTCGTTTTTGTAGCTGCGTAATTTATCTGCGACGACAGCGCCGCTGAAGTTTGTGACATCTGCGATGAGAGTTGTGACGACATTTCCGATAACATTTGTGGCAATCGGTAGATGGCTAACACTGTTTATTAATTTATAAAATGTAGTTTTTAGTCAAGCTAACTGTAACAAAACAAGTTCATATTATATATGTTTTTATAAATGTCAACTCATAATATTAGTAAATAATACATTTTCCATCACCACCAGTCCTCTTGTTGCGATTCACAGTTGGAAATTCCGCCCAAGAGACTTTTTTGCGTTAAATTGCATGGGTGACCCACAAGTTTCTTTTTTAATACATATATTCAGCCTTATTTAAGTGGTTCCAATTGGTTTCTTTTTAACTCTGTACAATCAAACCGATGCTTATATGACTGTGGAGCTCGGCGATTTCCATCATTATCTCGACATTTAAGAGAGAGCTTTTCAGAGGTCAACGAGATCAAAAACGCACAAACATTCTGATTAGTCCCGTCATCAAAACACCTTTTAAACACGTTTGAAGAGATCTTCTTTTGCTCCTTCAGCGAATTCTCGTTAATGGCCTCTATCGACTCAAAGCGGCGTCCGGGGATTGGCAATTTAAGTTTTGGGAAAAGAAAACAGTCACAGGGGCTAAATGCGGGGAATACGGTGGTTGTTCGAGTTTTTGGTCAAAAAAGTGTTCACAATATCAGCCTTGTGAGTCGATGCGCTGTCATGGTGCAAGATCCATGAGTTTTCTTTTCAGAAATTAGGCCGTTTCCTACGCACATTCTCTCTCGAACGTGGCATATCTTCCAAATAATATTCTTTATTTACCGTAGAACCATTTGAAACGAGTTCCAGGTGCACAACTCCATGATGATCAAAGAAAACGAGTAGCATGACTTTTACTTTTGACCGACTTTGACGTGGTGCTTTGGGTTTCGGCTCATGTGGGTAACGCCTTTCAGTCGCCTGTTGATTGATTTGCATGTCAAACTCATATGCCCACGTCTCATCACCTGTTATGATGCGCTGGATAAACGTTGGGTCCGAATTCACTTGCTCAAACACATTATATACATTAATGGGATATTCGGGTATTCAAAATGGGTTTTGATTAAAACTTATTTTATTAACATTCCCAACGATCAGCTAACCAGAACTTGGAGAAAATGAAATTGTCATTTCAATACATCATTCGGTTATGTTATTACCGGTAAAAACCAATATTAATCGGACGATGAAAAAATTAACCTAAATCTTTATGCTCGGACGCTGAGTTATTGAGGAAGAATCGAACGAAGCAGAACGGTAAATAAACATAACATTTTCAGAGCTGCCCAAAAAATGTATGTGAAGAAAACGCCAGGAATGAGTGCATATAGTATAAGCAATGTATGAATGTGCATATAGTTTCAAGCACATACATATACAATACTTAGGTTTAGTAGTATACATAAATGTAGCTACCCGCTAGGAAAAAATTCACTACTGAAAAAAGTAGAGAGTTGGAATACGTTGCTAGTCAAAAAACATGGAAATTTTATTTAAAAATCGGAATATTCTTTGTTTTTGTTAATTTCAGGTTATTCCAAAAACCGTTACTCCTGTGATCGTTTTTGCTTTTTCATTCCGTATGAAGAAGCAACAAGTCAGATGATAGAAGAAAAGACGTAGGTAAGTGTTTAAGTAACTTAACATCATCAAATTATTCATCAACTGGTAAAACTGAACTGGTAACTTAAAAACGGGCTTTAAAATGGATTTTTAAATAAAAAGTATAAAATTACAAAAAATATCTGTATTAATTCGTACGGTGGATAATGCTTTCATTGATCGCCCATTGATCGACTCATATACGTAGGTATGCGAGTTGTTCAGCTCTAAGCTTCCTAAGACTTCGCTGTGTTAATTTACCAATTTTTTTTTTGCTACTGGGTAGGTTTACGCTGATATGGAAATACAACAGCACAAGAAAATCTTCGAGGATCCATTTTAAACTCGTATCCTCCCTACTGGGAACATACTCGCAGAAAATACACAAATGCATCCATTGTTCATGTTCGCTAGTGAATATGTAGTGCAACACAGGGCTCTGGATCACCCGAAACTAATTCCTTTCCGTGGAAATTGCAAATGCTTACTAATCAGTGCCAAATTTACTGACACGGTATGAATTCAAATTGTGGAGTCACTGTGCACAGTAGGGTGTGTTAAGTCGATGTCCTGCTGAGCGATTTTTATTTTCTTAATGCCCTTGAAGAAAAAATATCCACACGCACGAGTATGTATGTATGTGTTCACGACAACATAAAACTTTAATCGTCCCTTCTTTCCTTTAACTGTTCTTTCGTACAAAACGGATGTCCTTCTTCTAATTTTGTTTGCTGTGTTTGTCAATGTGATATTTATCCTTAGAACATAAAACTTGTTTAGGAAGTCCTCACATACACCGACAATGAAAATAAACGAAAACGTTTCGAAATGAACTACAGGCCCAATACACTACTGACCAAATTAAAACCTACGTTACAACAAGTGAAGGATTAAAAAAACTAGGTGCAAACGAAGTATATCAAGAATTTCCATAACCTATAAGAAATCAAACAAAATTCTCATAATAAGCGGTGAAAAGTATGGCATTTGTGCATACATACGACTAAATCTAGGTATACCCGAAGTTTAAATTTGCATTTTTGCGAAACTTATTCAAATAATTGCTAGTCCGAAAAAAATGTTTTTATAATAGGTAAGTAAGCAAACATACACAATAGCTCTTCCTGATGCTGTATATATGGTATATAGAAAACTATGAATCCGTTTTTCTCCTGCAGCAAATGGGCGACATGTTTTTATGCATTAATTTCTGATTTTTTCGGCCATACCGTAGGGTAAAAGAATTCAATACTTCAGGTTTTAGAATTATTTCTTAGGTGAAAAGTCAGATGAAAAAAAGGATGGATTCATGCTGCCAGTTCAGCCAGATTATTATTTAAGTGCTTTGTGGACCTTTTTTTTGTTTGTACGCTTTCAGCAAAAGTAAATACATTTTTTAGTTGCAATACTCGTGAACATCTAATATATAATTGGCCATAACTGCAATTAATCCGCACACTGAAAGTGATTAACCTTGAGCCATGCTAATGGTTATAGAGATACAAGATGAGCGAGGAACTGCACTCATTTGAAATCGAATGGCATGCCGATTTCCCATTCAAAATATAGTATGTAGTCGCCTCGATGACATTCAGCATCAATTTCTTCACAGCGAGTCATATTCCATTACACAATCGAGGTGAATTAGTGTTCCGCAAGAGAATAATTGTCACGCCGACCTTAAGTGACAATCCATGCGGTGGCATACCATGAATTTAAAGACTCGTTGATTTACAATTTCATCCGCATCAATGCCGTTATGTATCGATTTGCAGGTAACAGGATCGCCTGAATTACATACTAGATTGCATTAGCGGTGTTCGGTGCCGCCAAAATACTACAGCACGTGCACAAATCCATTTATTTTGCGGAAAAATTTTTCGAATGAATTGTTCGATGAAAGGTCAAACGATACACAAGTTGAAAGAAAATGAAGTACATTTTGTGGTAGCATCAACTATTACTTTAACTTCACCAATCTTCAACAGCTGTTCGGCAAATTCTGTTGCCGATGCATATACAAACACGGATAAACTTAATCTCACAGAAACTAATTTTAGATTCAAGAAACTCTATCTGGAGAAAAAACTAATGTAACTAAAAATATTATTCTAAGAAAAATACACAAATATATTGTTTATTTAAACCTAACATAAATTTAATAAAACTTTACTCCATAAATAAAATATTAACGAAAATCATACCATCCCTCATATTTTCAAGGATCAAAGTTATTCACACAAGGCTGTGGGGATGTATGTCAACAACAGACTTCGGTAATCTTGCATTTATTGATGGTATTATGGATAAATCACTTTACCTTAATATTTTAAAAGAAAACTTGCGTGACAGTGCACAGAAACTGCGGTTTGGAAATGACTTTTATTTTCAACAAGATAATGATCTTAACCATACTGCCCACGATATGCGTAGAATCATACATCATGCGACTCACATTCTTCCAATACTACCACAGTCTACAGACTTGAATCACATCGAAAAATTGTGGGTTGAACTCGGTAGGAATGTCGCTAAAACTGGCATAACCAGCGAAACCCAACTAAAGGAGGTACTCCAACAGGAATTGCGAAATTTGCCTACTAAATATTAAAATTTCGTCGAACTTAATATTTTATTTGTGAAATTGAATTGTGTGAATAATTTTGTCCCATAAAGATATGAAGAATTCTGTGATTTTTGATAATTTTTCATTCATGGAGTAAAGTTTTGTTAAGTTTATGTTAATTTTAAATAAACAATAAATTTTTGTATTTTTAATTACGTTAATTTTTTTTGTTTTAGATACAGCTTATCAAATGAAAAATTTGTGGTTGTGTGAATAATTTTGTTCGTATGTGCATAGGTATACGCGCATATTCTTTTTTGGAGTTAGTTTTCACATATTTTGCGGTAAACATTAAGCTCAGCAGCTGTTGTTGATGGAGATATCACAAGAAAAGTTTGTCGAAAGTTGCCAGATATTAAAACCAATCGCTTCACGAGTTCTTCACCAAACACTTCAAGAGTTCGATCAAAAACTATCTAGAACAAATTTTTGTGTTTTCTTTTCTGGAACCAGATCTTTATATGTTGGGAATTTAAATCATTTATTTTATAAATATAGGAGTTACAATAATCCAACTTTGGCCTATCTAACTACCTATCAGAGTTTTATTACACCAGTTTTAATAATAAGTTGACCAAGTGTATTGAAGTCACTTACCATGGATTTGATTTGTATAATTTTTCATATCTGCAGGTGCTACTTATAGAGGCTTAGAGACAGAAGCATATTATCACATTTGGAGTACTCACCATTTCTTTCTAAAATTATCAATTTGTGACACCACATTCTATAATTCTTTCAAAAAACTTAGCAATCTAACACATAAGCTCCAGATGTAATATTCCAACATTTGTTTGCATATTTCTCTTGCTCATTTCTTTGCAGACTGAAAATCCAATATTTGTTCTGCTCATAAAGTTAATTAGCTCTTAGTCTCGTAGTGACACATTACAGCAAAAACAAAAAAATCTATTCTATATTTACTTCTAATTAGCTATATGCAACCCTGGTCTCAAATGCTCTTTCAAATAGCATGTTTACATGGATCCCAGCTCTAATGAAATCTATATTTCCTTTACGGAGAATCCTGGAAAGACTTCCGCGGAAACATTGAAGAAAACGCTGAAGGAAATCAATTATGGGAAATGTTATCGAAAAACCAGATTTTAAAATTACATCCAGACACCAAACGGGCATACTAATGACTGCTCATTTTCCCAGGTGTACAGAGGACCATGACCCGAACACTCTTAATTTAGGTACTGGAAGCTTCTCCCGGAAAATCATAAGCCCTAAAAAGGAGGGATGGCCAAATAAATCCTTTCACTCAAAATTTCCGGCGGACTTGCAATTGAAAATTTCTCTTACTCCTTTGGGTTCTAGTGAAAATATGTATATATTCGGAAAGGGATACTTTATTTGGAGTAGGAGATGGAGGAACTGTGCTAAAAATTACAAAGCGAATTAATAATGTGGCGTACGTAAACGTAACGTAAAATTAATGCAAAGACACTAATGGGATGGCAGAGAGCATTGGCTACGTTGAATGAACAGAAATAAGACTAGCCAAATCAACTATCTCCTTTGAATAAGCTTCCGCCTCCCTTGGGGGAACCTGTTATATAGGGAGCGTTCCCAGGTGGTGGATAGGGGAACAACTCCCAGACATGGAAGGTAGGAGAGTAGGTCTCCCGCGAACCACACAGGTCGAAGACGTAAACTTCGTTAAAAAACTCCCTCAACCCAAGGTGTAACTCGACCCGTCCCTATTGGCTGGGTTTGGCAGCCGGGGGATAAAATTAGGCTGTCTCTTAACGGAGCCCTCCTGACATCAGGCCGCCTCAGGTTGTAACGGTGGCCTTACCATGGGATGGGGCGCTGCCATGGCGGACCGTTTATTTCCCCTATATCTTCATTGAAACTACAAAGGACGGAAAATTATCCACTTAATTCATACAAAAGAACTAAATGTTTCAAAAGCTATTTTTTTGCAGCTATAGTTGGTCCATTTCTATTTTTTCTTCCATTTCTAACTCTGTACCCGAAAATGTGTTCTAATCAATAAAACACATTTTTGCTCATTTTAAATTACAAATACAGAAGCATAAAAGTACTTTTCATACATATGTATGGTACTTCTAGATGGTTTTATTGTGCGTCGAATTTTGACGTGCATTTGTTTTCTTGAAGCTGTGTCGAAAATTTTTAATCTTGTATCACATCAATATCTACTCCTTTTCGGATCTAATATACTTTAAAAACTTCCTACGTATATATTTGGGCAATAAGTTTTTCAAACTGCCTGTTGCCCCGAAAAAAATTCGCTAAATCTTTCGGATTCTGTTCACTCCACAGTCTATGCGGAGCTTTACGCATACGAGCTTTCTTAAGCTAAATTTCTTATATTATATTTATTCTCATTATTAAATTTATTCATTGTTAAGAGTCTTTAATTACAAATACAAATTTCTTCTTGTTCCTCGCTCAATTTGTAAGTATTTTGTTACTTCGAAATCAGCTGATTAGACTTACCAGCTTAATCAATATGAAAACATGAATCAAGGTAAAATATATTAATTTTTAGTATCACTGATTTGTATGCAAAGCAAAACCAAACAATACTAGCTCCAGATAACATTGGATCATATATTTAACTGCTTGATTTCGATTGCTAAAACTTCCAAATTGTCATAATTTTACATCAACTACATTAAGTTTGTTTATTACCGTTTAATATGCATAGTTCACAATTTTTTATGAAAAATTTAGTTTTGGGTTTGTTTTAGATACTGAAAAACAAGACCCCCGCTTATAAAGTGTACGCCATCTGTCGAGATAATGCACCAATCGCAATTGAAGCATCTTTCTAAAAATCTTCTGAAGGAAAATCTTTTTCTACTGTAGATCATTTCATACCATATCGGAAAATAGCTATCACTGTCAATATAGCATTTGAAGAAACAAAGGAGTATTTCCGTAATGAAAACTAACATTGATCATATATTTTAAAACTTATTTGCGATCTGTTTAAGCTAATTGTTTGATCTGCGCCTATGCGAACGCACATTCCGCATGGTACTCACACCTGCTGGGGCTCGCTTCATATCCGCAGGAAAGATCCGGGACATGCCTCCCAATTTCCCAGCTGAAGCACACGTATTAGTATTATGTAAACGAGCGTGACCACATACGTCAGGCCAATCCCGGGGGATCGAATAAGGAATCTCAATTTGGGGATTCGGCACCTTTGGGGATTTGGTCACCCAACATAAGCGGAACAAATGAAAAGAAGATCTGAAAATTTGCAATCTCTGGTCAACCGTAAGATCCCTGCCGAGCACGACGAAGCACTACGATAAGGTGGATATCACCTTCGGTGATTGTACTTAGTCGGATCCGAAGACATGCGCGAGCTATTTTAGCCGGCAATTTATATTGCATCCTCCGGTCAACAGATCCAAACATTGTGCCAGCAGACGGCTGCACAAACTGCCGAACAACAGTGCGCCATTTACTTTGTCCAATGTTGAGGTTCAGGTCGCCAACAACAAAGCTAAAGCTTCCAAAGCCATTGGCCCTGACGGACTTAATATGCTGATACTGAAAAACCGTGGTCCATTGGGAGTAGGATTCCTCACAAGGGTATACAACCTGTCTAGGGCCACTCTCATAATTCTTCCCACTACTGAACCCTGGGAAACTCGCTAACCAAAGAAAATCCTTTCGTCCGATAACTCTCCTTTCCCCAGTAGTGAAGACTCTTGAAGGTTTAAGGTCCAAGTAGATGACACACAAATACCGACAGTACACAACCCCAAAATTTTGGGGTTTACCTTCGATAATTTGCTTTCCTTTTCCAAGCACACGACCGCAACTGCTACTAAAGTGCAAAACCGCAAAAACGTCCTCAAAGAGCAAGCCGGCAGTACTTGGGGTAAAGATAAAGAAATGTTGCTGGCGACATTGAAAGCAATTGGCTAGACCTCTGAATGCCGTAATCGGAGTTCCACCTCCTATTGCAGATGAAGAGTTTCAGCTAACCCGAGAGACCCGCAGAACTTTGGCACAATTACGTTCTGGATATTGTAGCAACATATGTATGTCCAGGATGTCCATTCAGAATTTCGTTGGTCTATATAATAATGCAACGCTACCTAAGCAAGAAATATTTCATAAACCTACAGTTACATATACATACTTATATAAGTATGTACATGCATACATTTGTGAGTGGATTTGCACATGTACATATAATATATGTATGTATGATTTTGATGTGTGAACGTCTTGTCGAAGTAAAACAACACATACGTACTTTGCACGTATTCATCCACATGCATAAAGTTTGCATGCATTCATTTATATTTTTATTTAAACGAGCGTACTACAATGAAGAGGACTCGTGTTCAAAACTCAAACCATTTTAAATATCGAGCAGTGACAAATCTCAAATTACGCGCAAAAGATAGAGGTTCTGCGTTTACTCGATGACACGACCGTTATTTTATCCGTGTGCGTTGAGCTGTAGTGAGTCGAAGTAAACGAAGTGTTCAGGGCAGGAAGGAATTTTTCGGCCCGTGATATCCAATGCTACACATTATTCCATTCCCCAGTGCGAAACAAATGATGAAGAAGGATTTTTGCGCAAAAAGATACCACTTTATAGACAAAAGATGTGTACATAAAAAGGGGTGGGTAATTTAACAAAGGCGACGAACGCACAACAGCAGTGGGCAAATTACGGTAGTGGGAATTAATATGTGCTATACACACTTGTGTTTGTATTCGTGACAGCGGCTTCGTTGACGACAATCATTATGGTGACGGAGGTAGCATTGGTGTAGGTTACGTGAGGGTGGCAATAGTGATGGAGGTGGTTCTGGTCGCGCTAAAATTGTGGAAAATGAATTGGGGATGATGACTTCTTTCGCCGATACTTAACTGCCACTTACCGAGCACTTTCTCTTCTAATGACAGCGATGCTTATAAAAAGGAACTTGAACCAAATCTAAGAATAAGATACGTTTGCCCTTAGAACACCCTGTCACAATTTCGCGGAACTACGGAAGGCCTTAACTTACAATACTACCTCGTACTCAGGAAAACAGTAAATATAAAGCCATAAATTTTTCTCATATTTGTAGGACTGCTCTTACGTATGTATGTGTTTAAGTGAGTAAATAACATCTTCATATGTCACACTATTTTCTTCCTATACCGATCAACGGCTTCTAAAACACGAATTATATAATATATGCAAATTATTACTTCACTACATGCCCTCATTATAAAACTGAAATTATTTTCTTCTTTCCACAAAATTGGTGTGACAGCTACTTTCGATTTCAAGTGAAATTGAAAATTATATTTTTGATTCAACAAATGGTTCTGATTGTTAGGATCTTAACGATCTGGCCCGCGACTTAAAATTGTCAAATAAGGACTGGAAGAATGGAGTTCGCTTCATTCAAATGTATGAGCCTAATTGAACCTGTTTTGTATCTTAGGGAGTCATGTTGAAACCGTAAAAACACTTATTGAAAATATTTGAATTCTAGTTTTATCACTTTGTAGCAAATAAATAAGCATTTTGTGGAATACACATACATACTTATGTAACTATACGTTCTTTTCTCAGTAATGATGCCAGCACTCACGGCAGGCCCAGGAAACTAGCTGTTTCGACAGGTTGGGTCCAGAGGGAGAGGGGTGTTAGATGAGTGGGTTTGAGGGGGCATGTCATAAGGTGGTTGGTGTCGTGCGGGGTACCTACACATGCTGGACATATGTTAAGTATGTCGGTGATGTTGGAGCTCCTCGTCTACGATTGGTGGTGGTTGGACTCCGATAACGGCATTCGGGGGTCGGGAGTTTAAGAAGGTTGTAATGGTCTCCCGATGAATGGTGTCCAGGTGTCTACATGGGTGAGGCCTGCTGTAACACCCTAGCAGAAACTGCTTGCTGAGCAGTTTGTTATGCTCCCTCACGGGCATCATGTGGACCTCGTCGTGCAGGTGTTGTATCGGTGACATCATAAGACATCCTGTCGCGGTCTTTATCTTATCGCGGTCTGCGAATCACTAATTCCAGGCGACCAGACAGGCGCAGCATAATTTAGAATCGGTCGGCCAATTGCTTTAAAAGTCGACAGCAACATTTCCTTGTCTTTGCCCCAAGTGCTGTCGGCAAGCAACTTGAGGACCTTGTTGCGATTCTGTACTTTAGTTGCAATAGCGGTTGTATGCGCTGAGAAGGAGAGCAAGCTGTCAAAGGTAACTCCCAATATTTTGGGATTGTTAACCGTTGGAATTTGTGTATCAGCGACGTGAAAGTTGAGTTGTAGCTTGACCTCCTTTGTCCAGGTGGTGATAAGGGTCGCCCTGGATTTAGTGGGGGAGAGTTGTAAATTCCTCGCAGTGAAGAAGCGAGAAAGGCTGGCGAGGTAGTCGTTTACCTTGGAGCATAGGCCATCAATGTCATTGCCCGACGCCATTATCGTACAGTCGTCGGCGTAGGATACCAGGGAGACTCCCTCTTGTGGCTGGGGGAGTTTGGAGATATAAAAATTGAAACGCAAGAGTGAAAGGACACCACCTTGCGGAACTCCTTGCTTTATATTATTTTCCTCTGTTTGGATGTTTGGTCTCGAAATAACACCGACGAATGACGACGACTCCGGTAGTTCGCGATCCACCTCTTCAGCCCTTTCGGGAGTGTCGAGAGCCTTTTCCAAATCCAACGCTGCTAGGACAGTCCTCTCGCAGGGGCGGTTTTGGTTTAGTCCGCGGTTTACCTGGGTGTTAATGACGGTGAGTGCCGTTGTGGTGCTATGCACTCTTCGGAAACCATGCTAGTGCGAGGCTGGGGTCAGGTGTTTGGCGAAGAGTGGGAGTAGAAGGGCTTCAAGAGTATTTACTGCTGGGGAAAGGAGAGTTATCGGACGATAGGACTCCCTAATTTCCACTTATGGCAGTGGCCATAGACAAATTGAAGACCTTGGTGAGGTATTCTGCTCCCAATGGACCACGGTTTTTCAGCATCAGCACATCCGTCAGGGCCAATGGCTTTGGATGGTTTCATGTGGTTGATGGCCCCCTGAACTTCATTGCTGGAGAAAGTAAATGGCGCACTGTTGTTCGGCAGTTTGTGCAGCCGTCTGCTGGCACGACGTTTGGATCTATTGACCGGAGGATGCAATATAAATTGCCGGCTCAAATAGCTCGCGCATCTCTTCAGATCCGACTAAGTACAATCACTGAAGGTGATATCCACCTTATCGTAGTGTTTCATCGTGCTCGGCAGGAATCTTACGGTTGACCAGAGATTGCTCATAGCAGTGGTGAAGTTGCAAATCTTCAGATCTTCTTCCCATTTGTTCCACTTATGTTGGGTGACCGGTTGCCGAATCCCCAAATTGAGATCCTTTATCCGAGGATCCCCGGGATCGGCCTGGAGTAGGAGATCACGCTCGTTCGCCAGAACAGCTGCCTCAGCTGGGAAATCGGGGCGGGTATGAAGCGAGCCGCGGCGGTTATGATCACCCCGCGTTTGCCTGCGCGCACATCGGTGGGAATGGGGAGAGCGGCAAAGAAGCCCTCAGTAAATTCGGCGAATCTAGTCCAATCAGCTTTGTTAAAGTTGATATATGACCGATGATCCGCGGAAACAAATTCGGCAGGTTTCTCGATCGAGATGATAATGGGCAAATGGTCTGATGCAAGCGATAGCATAGTGGGTGCGTCGTCGTTTACAGTGCTGAACGTCGAATCGTCTATCTGCTTTGCCAATAGTTGTCCCCTACACTCGTTTGGCAGGTTTGAATGCCAAAGATCGTGATGCGCATTAAAGTCACCTACTACCAATCGGTTTTCACCGCTGATGAGCGTACCTATATCAGGGTGATATCCGGGCGGGCAGCAGGTGACAGGGGGTATGTAAACGTTATATATTTCGAGCTCGGCATGGCCTGATTGGGCAGCTATTCCTTGACATTCTGAGGTGCTGTCCCTGCGGTCAATGATTTCATTAATGAGATGATACTGCACTGTATGGTGGACTATGAACGCTAGGCCACCACTCGCGATCCTTTCTCTGCACATTGCAGCCGTCCCTGGTGGTCAAAGAGGTGGTAGCGTGCAGTTTTATCTCTTGGACCGCTGCTATCTTGATACTATATTGGCTCATTAAGTCGACTATCTCGTCAATCTTACTTGTAAGTCCATTGCAGTTTAGTTGTAAGAGTTTAAAACTCCTCGGGGGTGTGGTCGTAACTCGGGGGGTGAGGGACACGTGGTGTTGTCGGCGTTGGTCCTGCTGTGCGTGCCGCAAAGGTTTTTGTGAGCTGGAGATGACGGGTGGCCACGCCACAGGGGGCGTAGTCGCGTGTGGTCGCACGGGTGGTGCGCAGGCCAGAGCACCTCCGAAAGTGGCATCAGCCATTGCAAGAATTGCATTGGACTGTTGTTAGGGTGGATTATTTATCATTCGGAAATGCGTAGGCTCGAGAATCTCCGTGCAGGAAACACCAAAATGGTAAAGTGTTTTTTGATAGTGGTCGCCCCTCAACAGGAAATGACAAACCTCCGAGTGTATTTCTTCAATGAAAAAGTTCTCCATAAAAAAATCTAATATTCGATGTGGCCTTAAAACTGTAGGCCCCTCTATTTGAGTAGGAACATAAAGACGAACAGCACAAATAGGAGGATGAGCTCGGCCAAATACATATATATAATACATAATCTCTCAGTACTTAATGCTGTGTTATTATTACAAAGGTTGTTACAGACTACCTTATTAATAAAACACCTTAAATTTCAGAATAAGCGAAGCAAAGTCGAACGCATGTTTATATCGGCTCATTGTTTGCGAAATTAAATTTGTAAGCTAAAAAGCTTACGTCTTGCAAATACATAGTCGGGCCAATAAAGTTTGTGTATAACAAACTTCTTTAATACTTAATTTTTGGAGCGAGTTTGATAGTACAGATTCCAGATTCTACGAAAATAATCAAGGAGACTACATACCAGCGTAATATATAAGGCGCTTTTAATGTCAATGGATCGGAAAATTCCTGGGAGTTTCTACAAATGAGTACAACCATTCAAAATGCTTTTGACATAATATGATCTAAGTGTTTCATAAAAGTTAATTTAGAGTCGAAAATCAGACCTAAGTCCTTAATTTCACGATTGTTTTTTTAAGTGTTACCATCCAGCTTGTAACTAAAATTACATGTAATAATGTTCCTTGAATATGTAACAGCACAACACTTTTAAGGATTAGGATATAAATCATTCACTGCGCACCACGCGTCAAAATTCTTGAGATGATCTTCATCGTCGCATTTTCAACGTAAGCATTGTCAGCCGCCTCTCTTGCATCTCGGAAGAACGAGGTGTGGCTAACACGAAGCGGTATCTGCGAAAATCACTTAACGGAGTAAAATGGGATTAATTGAGGTTCTGCACTTGTTAATAAAATGACAAAAAGTATACGATTACAATGGTACACGCTTGATATAACAAAATTTAATTAAAGTGAAAACAATGTTTTATCTTTGCTTCAATTTGCTACCGATTTTTTTAAACAACCCAATAATAATTATCAAGAAAAAAAAATGAAAATGTTAATTATTAAATTTAGAAATATTTATAAAAAATATACTAAAGAAACACTAGTAACGAAACTGAATCAATTTGATACACCCACATACCTATGTATATATGTAAATATCAGCAATTTTGTTTTTGTGATTATATATATATATTTATAATTGGCGCGTACACCCTTTTTGTGCGTTTGGCCGAGCTCCTCCTCCTATTTGTGGTGTGCGTCTTGATGTTGTTCCGCAAATGGAGGGACCTACAGTGTCAAGTCGACTCCGAACGGCAGATATTTTGTGAGGAGCTTTTTCATGGCAGAAATACACTCGGAGGTTTGAATTGCCTGCCGATGGGCGACCGCTATTAGAAAAATGTTTTTCTTAATTTTGGTGTTTCACCGAGATTTAAACCAACGTTCGCTCTGTGAATTCCGAATAGTAATCACGCACCAACCCATTCGGCTACCGCCGTAGTGGTTATATAGTAGATTTTAAATATGCTCTCCTTTGCTTTTTCTTGACGACAAAATTCGGCTCCCACTCTAAAGTGGCATAACCGGACCCTCGAGCCTAATGAATTCGCGAGCCCAAATTTTCATATAATCACGCGTAATAATGAGACTACCATAGTGTTTAAGTTTTCTGTCCTTTACATATGAACATTTTTATTACGGCAGAGTATTCATCATATATGTAAGCATATACCGTAATTTTGTTCAAACCAGCTTATTACAATGAACTAAATACATACATACAGTATATGGGTATCGGATATTCTCTCCCATTCCATCAAAACTTATTTTATACTGAATGTAATAACATACAGTCTTAGCGTAATAAGGATTAAGACACGCCGATAAGAGGGCCGAATAGCCGCTGTACATTTGAATATGTAGATATACATGTATGCTTACATACTTATGCATATTCTCTTATTATATGTATGGAAATGGGGAAACCTGAAATGCAGATATAATAAAGGCTGTAAGCTTAAGAAATGAGTAAAATTACGCGGGCTATATTACATTAGTCATTAACCCTTTCATGTGCTTTGCATTAGTTTGTTTTAGTTTGTATACGAGTACAGGTAGCCCTCCTTCAACACGACATCTTATAACACGGTTTCGCTATAACACGATTCGTAAATTGTGCAAACCCTCCTACAACACGGCACCTATAACATGGTTTCGCTCTAACATGATAAGAAAATAACAGAAACCTTTCTAAAGTACTGTACTTCTACACCCGCGGCGATGATTGCCGTCTTAAAGATACAGTGTTGCCACCGAGATGTATACATTTCTTTCTCAGTGAGTGTTGGGGAAATTATTTCTTTTTATCTCCGTGGCCTGAAATCAAATGTGTCTCACGCTACTGGTCGGCAGTCTGCGACGAGAAGAATAACTTTCTAACATTAAGTTTCAGTACCAAACCATGTCCGAGAAAGATAAAAAAACACAACGTTCAAGAGGAAATTAATTTCTTTAGAAGTAAAGATACAGATTTTGGATCGTCTTTTGAAATGAGAAAAAGCATCTGTTCCTACCACCGTATCACATAATAAGATCTAACCGACTCAAAATCAGTGAATGTAATGTAATGGATGCATTGAATCGACATCATATCTTTGTCGCAGAAAGAACTAAAAACATAAACGTTAAATGCGTTTTGGAAGAAAATATGGTTCTCTACGTGCCTGAAAATGAAACGCCTCAAAAAATTAAATTGGTGGCATATTAGAACTTGGTAATCGCAGGCGAAGGTTTTGTGGATGTGGCTATAGATGACGTTCAAGATTTATTGGTCGAAGGAAAAGTTGACGAGGCGCATTTGATGGAAATGGCATCCGAAGCTGTAAGTCAACTCGATTCTGAGGACACTAGCACATATGAAGATTGTGCAGTTAATAAGTTAACATTAAAGGAATTAAAAGAAGGCCTGAGCATAGCTGAAAAACTCGAGTTATTTTTGATTGCAGACCCTTCTAGTGAAATCAGCCGAAAATTCAAAAGGGAGCAAACTGTCTAGCTCCATACCGAGAAATTTACAGTGGTAAAAACCAGTAACCAAAGTACAATTACAGACTTTTTTTAAGAGGAAGAAGAAGAATAAACTTCTGAAAGTGAAGGCGATATAATTCCACCGAATAAACGGATTATACTGAGCAGTGACGAGAAAGAAATTTATTACATTAGAGTTGTGTTAAATACTTAATACTTTTTTTTTTGTTTTATGTTGAACATACAATTATATTTTTAATAAAAATTAAGTTTTTTATGTAAAATTAAAAACAAAAATTATTTTTAATAAATTTTCAGAACATAACCCCCGCTTTTGTACTAGCTCTGGGTCTCAGATATTTCTAGGAACTTATCTACCGTGTTATAGGAGCGTAACCTGTACTTTCTTAGTTTGTCATATATTTATTAATAATGGTTGGGAACACTAGAGAATGAAGCAACACACATAACGCTTCCCAGTATCTGTGATGTTTGATCGAAAATTGTAACAGCTTGACACTTGCTCACGGCCACGAACTGCTTTTATTTTTGGTGGGCCGTCTTCATGACCAACAGATAAGCTGTGTGGCAGAAGTGTTATCTAGCTACCTAAAATTTTAAACTTAGATAGAGACACATCTCTTATGTATGAATGTAATAATGAAGTATCTACGAATTTAACAAAATTATACATACATACGGGTTGCCTTTTAGGCCCGTACCAACGGGTCATTTGCGTCCGTTGCGGCAACGAATTTGACTGACAGCAAAATAGAATTTGTTCATTTGAACCGAAGGCGTCATATACGTGCCGTATGCCATGCCGACATGATCAAAACTAGCTACTTTCTAGTTTTGGCGTATGACAAGTGTTTAAAGAAGAACAATTTTGTATAGCGCCAGTTAAATGCAGGAAATAAGTAGACTTTAAATTTTTTGAGTCTATTGTGCTGGATATGAATATAAATTGGGGACCCACAGTAACGGCGAGAGCCCTCAAAGCAATGATAGCGTTATACTCGTACTCCTGCAGCAGGTCAATTTGGAAGAAAGGGGGGGAGGCCAGAATGGGAGCCAGAATAATACCTCTATATAGCGGTAGATAGGCCAATTTTATACCCGAATGTAGTATAATGGCCTTGAGAAAGGTGAGGATTCGTGTACGAGGTGTGTTCAAAAAGTATAGCGAATTTTGAATTTTCGCAGGTTACGTATATTCGAATTTTGACTTTTTTGTGGCAATATGTTGGTACTCATGTCTCTCACTCTTGCCGACGAGTTCGGCCATTTTGAATGTTCAGTTAATTGTTGACAGCTGCTTTGCTTGCACATGTTTCGGCTCGTCTTCAATTTTTACCTATTCAAAAAGATAGATCCAAGAGCCTGCATCAAATTTCGTATTGTATATTATATTGCATATTAACGAAAATCAAATGTAATGTATTTTAAACAGTATGTACATGTAATAGTCAAATTACACTGTCCAACATAATCAGGTTCTGACAATGGATTCTGATAGGGGCAGCAGAAAAAAGGTAAAGGTGTATCGGCAATTTGAAACCTTAAGTCTGACTTTTACTCATTTTTGTACCTTCTTATGGTAAATCGGGTAGGGGCCTACGTGAACCTCTTTTGATGCATTACATGTTCAACAATGCTATGGAAAAACAACAAGAAACAGGGTTCCGGAGAAAGCGCACTACTAGTGGTGAAACATGGCACATTGGCTATGCCAGTGGAAAGCCGAGTGAGTGTGAGCAATACACCGTCGTTGAACCGATCCGAAGCAACTGAACAAATTGTGGAGGATCTGGAGATGGCGGACAATCTCTCAGTAGACTTAGATGGATCTCTGGTGCCAAGTAAGTCTTTGACAACGGTCAAACCTGGTGCGAATCAGGTAAGTACTGGTAAAAAGATCAGTCTTTTATTGGAGATTCGAACGCAGGTGTTGGTTTATCCGCAAGGCAGATCAAACGAAGAAAACAGAAGGCGAAGAAAGCCGAAGCATTAGCTAAGGTAACTCAAGGTACTCAAGCTACGTCAACTTCCACACCTGTAATGGAAACGGGAAAGCGTGGCAGAATAGAGGATTCCTCTGTAACGTTGCACTCTTCCGGGAAGAGGAGAAAGGCAAAGAAGAGGAAAGTTGAGAGACGGAATTCGGAAATGCCTGCTTCCTCGACCCGATCCAAGGCAGACAAACCTTTGCCTGACAAGATCAAGACTATCTCGACAGCTATCTTTGGAAGGCTATCGGTGACGCGCCAACTTTCGAGGGTAAAAGCGTGGTGGACGGCATCGTAAAGGTGCACCTGCAAAAACAGCAAGTTCATTTTTGTTGAGAGTAGCAAAGAAAGGCTGGTACGAGCGAGTGTCTGGATTCCGGGTCCTTCCTGTATTGTAGCAGAACTCCTCACTCGCATCCGTGTTCAAAACCAAGATCTTGCCACGACTCTCTGGAGAGTATACTCGTACACCAGGCAGAAATCCGTTACCACTTCGGAGGCGGGTTCCCACCCGGTACTGGGTATCGATCTTGGGTCCCTCAAGGGGCTGAAGTCATAGTACGGATGCCGTCCTCACCTACATCTGGGGCGAATCCACTTCCTAATCCACTTCCGTGTCCGTGGAGGACAAAGCGTAAATATACTCTGACTGAAGTAATATTTACACAGCATAGCAAAGCGTCTACGGCTCTCCCCTGCCATAGGCATGCAAAACTGCAAACAAACCCACACATAATACTAATGCAAGAACCATGGGTATGTCACAAGCGTATCTACGGTCTAGGTGCTACGTCGTGGGGGCAAATACTTCATTGTGAAGGGAATGTGAGACCGCGAGCATGTACTATTATGACGAGGTTGATCGAGCACACGATGCTAAAAGAGCTATGCTCCGGAGATATCGTTGTTGCAAAAATAAAGTACTGGAAGAGTGGGAACAGTGTCGAAGCTATCATAATTTCGGCCTACCTAGCCTACGACTCTTTACAGCCACCTCCTTCGATGGAGCTAGGGGTAGTAGTCAAGTATGCAGAATCCAATAATCTGGGGCTAGTAGTGGGATGTGATGCAAATTCACGGAACATTGTATGGGGAAGCTGCAAATGCAACCCCAGTGGTGTTCCTGGATTTCATCCTGGCATCCGATTTGGTCATTCAAAATACTGGTAACAAACCAAATTTTGTGACCAAAAGGAGACAAGAGGTGATTGATTTAACACTTACCAATAGGTCAGTTGGAATTCAAATCAACCAATGGCGAATTTTGGAAGAGGACTCTCTTTCTGATCATCGTCTTATCTAATTCCGACTGGGAATTGATACAATATTAATACCTTCCGGTAGGAATCCTCGAAATGTGGACTTGGACAGGTATGGTGAGCTGGTAACAGAGCGATTACCAAACCCGAAAAAACTCAAATCAGTAGAAATAATTGAAGATGCTACTAAGAAATTTGAAGGTATTTAATCAAATGCTTTGAGGAACAGTGACCACTCAGGCAAAGTAGACAGGGGAAAGCGGTTCCTTGGTGGAACCCTGAACTGTCGAATTGGATCAGCGATTATGTAGGCGGTCTACATAAAGAGCGATGGTTCGGTCAAGAACGCTGCAAAACTCCAAGTGTTTTGTGACAAGTCCGAACAGAAAACTGCCAAACTTTCTATTAAAACTTGGAAAGAAAGACGTTCGGTTGATGGTCGGTATCATTACAGGACACAACCCATGGTGTCAGCATATGACCACCATTGGAATCATTGAGGACCCAATGTGCCTGTCAGGCTTGGCGGCGGCGGATAGCACTGAGCACTTTCTCTGTGATTGTCCTGTCTTTGCTAGAGCACGGCTTCGAGTTTTGGGCTCCGATGTCGTGGGAATAAGTAATATTCGTTCTCTAAAACTGGAGAATATTCACAGATTTGCCAAAGAATCTGGAAAATTCTCACAGGACTAACTATCTCTATCTCTGTCTCTATTCTTTCCTAACTCTTTCTCTGATACTTTTCTCCTTCCCTTCTTGACTATCTACCCCCTTTCCAGAGCTTTAAATACAATGGGCTTTTTAGCCTGAGTGTTTTAGGAGCCACCAAATCTCCTGGTGCTCCTTGGCTCGACATTTTCAAATTTCAATTTCATTTCAAGAGACTTATATGAGTAGTGGAATTTTATGACAAATACTTTTGTGATACATTTTAATTACTCTCTTATAAGTATTCCAAACTCCACCGATTTTAATAATTTATAACTCCGTGAAAACAGAATTAGAAGTACTTCATTCGCTTATAATCTCATATATATGTACATATGTGAGCTGGTAAACAAAATACTAATTTATAACGCTATTGAAAGGAAAACAATACAGAATGATTTCGATTTTGTTCGTGTTTTACCTTCATACTGTTCCTTAAGATACTGGTTATTCAATAGGTTTTGCGGTTCGATAAGAGAAGGCGATGCTACTAGCCAAATTTTTTTTTTTTTTTGTTATGTTGGTACACTTTTCATATGAACAGGCATGAACATCTTCCGTGAACACCGAGCCACAAGAGCATTTTAACAGTGGCTTACATCCATGAATTAAAGTTAGAATTGGTGGAGCATTCACAGTATTCACCAGATTTGGCCGTTAGCAAATGCCATCTGTTTCCAGACCTTAAAAGTGTATGTGTGGAAAGTGTTTTTCATGAAATAATGAGGTAGTAACAGCTGTGGAAGTGTATTTTACAGGATTTCCAGATTCTTACTTCCGGGACGGAATTCATAAATTGAAATCTCGTTGGAATAAGCGTATCGATGTTCAGCTATATTGAATAATTAAGTGTACTTCAAACCTTAAAAGTGTGTTTTTTCTTATTGAACCGTAAAATTTATTGAACCACCTCATATAGGAATATAATAATTTTATCATTTTATATGGCGTTGTTAGCAGCGGAACATACTCTTGTGTATTGTATAAATAAATATAAAGTTGCTTATGGTATATGTTTCAATCTAAAAAATTGGTTTTTCGAGGTATGCAATTTCCTTCTACTCGCTACACACAGTGTAATATTATAGCTTCAAATACAAATAATTATAGTGAATAAAATTCTTTCACTCGAGCTGGGAGTTTTGCGCAAAGTAAACATCGCCGTACACAAAAACAATCAACGTATATTTTCTTCTAAAAAACTCATAAAAATAAACATATAGAACACTAAAAATTAGGGAGGCTCGAAATTGATTTTAGAGGCATAGAGGCATTTTTGTACACATACAAGTATGTACACCGAGAAAAGATTGAGTTTGGTTAACAGTAAGATAATATCTAATTTTCTGTTAGTCCATGAGTGACTTTGGTATAATTAACAAATTTTAAATTTAGGCATATTCGAGTACACCTGTCGAAGAGCTTTAGTTGTTTCTTCTCGCGTGAGTACTTATTTGGTAAAAATACTATAAAATGCAACATAATAAAATCTGAATATTTTGAATGGTTAAGAATGTGTAGGTATGTTTGGTTAATGAAGTTCCACATTAATACCCTTTAATAATATATTATTATAAAAGATGCGCATTAATAAATACTAGGATCGCCCATACGTCGAAATTTCGACGTTATTCGACGTTATATAAATACGGAGAACAAAATTTAGTCATACCTTTTTTTAGTATTTATAGTCATAGAAAAAAGTTGAAACATACATACATATAATTACATATAAATGGATAGCTTATGTTGAAACTTTTTACATGATATATGTGAATAGATGTAATAAAATTAAATGTGAAAAATATCCCATTTTACCTGTATTAAGCGATCCTATATTTGCGTATTTCAAATATCATTTTTTTTCATTCATGAATTGTAAACATTTAATTCCATGTATTACGGAAAAAAAATTTATTTTTTTTTTAAAAACCATAATAAAAAAACAATCATTAATTCATCTATGACCATCATAATTTCCGAATCAAATTTATAATAGTATGCATTCACAACAATATTATTTATTTTTATACATAATTTTTTTTAATCATGAATTGGAAACATTTAATTTCTTGTATTACGAAAAAAAAATTAATTTTGTTTGAAAAAGCATAGTAAAAAACTATCGTTAATTAATCCATTCCCATCATAATTTCTGTATCAAATTTAAAATAGTATTGATTCACAACATATAAGTTTCCAGTTGTTTCATCAACTTTTATATCATGATACATATATATATTATTATGACACATATTATAACATGATATATCATAATATAGGTAAAATAGTGTGATTAATTTTACCTGCATCTATACACTTATGTATCTATTTTAATACATTGTGCAAACCGTCTCCAAATATGCTATCCATTGGTATATGTTTAAATTTTTTTCTCTGGCTATAAACACTAAAAAAAGGTACGACAAAATTTTGCTCCCGTATTAATGTATAGATTTATGTACATTTGCGCGTATTTATAAAAATAAATTCCTCAGTAACTTGAGGGATTAATTTCAAAGTAAAATATATGTATTTTCCTCATTAATGATTAATTTAAAATAGCCAATTTTTTTTATATATGTACATATCAGGTTAGTCCATAAGCTCGTGCGTCTTTTACCCATAATTTCACTTTTGTACGATTTTTGCATACAAAAAATTATTCACGGAATATAATGGAACTATGTATTATATTCATATTTTCTTTGATATATTGTGCATTCAACAAGTAATTTTAATCGCGAATAGAAGCACGTGTTGTTAAAAAATAACATGGAATCTTCAAACGCGTATAAAAGACATATTTTGTATTTTTTTTATAAAAGTGGCAAAAATGCAACAACTGCTGCTGTAGAAATAAAGACTGTTCACGGAGAGGATACCGCGAGTGTAAGGACTGCGCAAAAGTGGCTTTCTAAATTCCGAAGTGGTAACTGCGACGCGGAGGATGCCTCGCGCGCTGGTCGTCCTGCAGTCTATCACTCCGACGCCGTGCTCGAACTCGTGGAAGCTGAGCCAAATCTGACAGTCGATATGATAGCTCAGAGGTTAAATTCATCGCATGGAACAGTTCACAGGCACCTGGTTTAGTTGAGAAAGGTTTCAAAGCAGAGAAAATGGGTTCCGCATAGACTTTTCGTCGCCAACCTTCAGCAGAGAGTTAATATGTGTTCTCAGCTGTTGCAACGACTTGAAAATGAAAGTTTTTTGAACCGTATCGTTACTGGTGGTGAAAAATGGGTCCTTTACAATAATCCTTTTCGCAAACGCCAAGGGTTAGATAAAGATGAAACACCAGAACCGACCCCTAGAGATGGCCCTCATCCAAAAAGATTCTCCTGTCTATTTGGTGGGATATGGCCGGTATTGTTTATTATGAACTTCTGAAACCAAACCAAACGATAGCTGCTGATTATTATTCCCATCAGCTATCAACACCTGAATGAGGCACTTAAAACAAATCGACAGTCTTTAGTTAATAGACGCAAAGTTTTGTTTCACCACAACAACGTAAGGCCTCATACCGCAAGGCAAACATTAGGCAAACTGAACGAGCTCGGTTGGGAGCTAATGCCGCATTATCACCGCATTGTGATTATCACCTTTTCCGTGGACTTCAATCCCATATGAGTAACAAGAAGTACTCCTCAAAAGAAGCTATAAAAAGGGATATCGAAGCGTATTTTTGCTCCAAGGACAAACAATTTTTTGAGCAGAGAATTAAAGATGTGCCTAAACGTTGGGAAGACATTGAAAATAGTGAAGAAAAATATATATTGATTAATAAATACTTTTAACTTCTTTTTTTATTAATTGTAAAACCACCTGTAAAAAACGCACGAACTTATGGACTGACCTGATATATATAATTGGCACTTACATTTTGGGTGTTTGGCCGAGCACCTTCTACTACTTCTGGTGTGCGTCTAGATATTTTTTCACAAATGCCTACCGAGGGGCGACCACTAATAAAAAGAACTTTGCCTATCATTTATTAATTAATGCACGGAGATTCGAGGCTGCCCACTTCCGAATAGTACAGGGTGGGGCAAACTCGATTCCTTAATGTAAACTGGCCATAATTTTTGACGTAGACGTAAATGCGGCTTAAAGTATGTATGACATTTTAAAAAGTAGACGTCAGTAGAATTCTAACCATGTCGCAGTATACACCTGTCGAACGTTCTGAAATCGTCGAACTTTACATTAAGAATCAGAACTCAATTATTCTGACTCAACGCGCGTTTCGTGCAAAATTTCCTCAGAAAAAAGCACCTGATCCTAAGACAATTCGTGCATTATATGCTAAATTTAAATCTACTGGTATTCTCAGTAATGTGCCACGTCCAATTATACACCGCAGAGCTAGATCAAACATCAATATCACCATTGCACAGGAGCTTTTACAGGAGCTTTTTTTCCAAGTCGATTAGTGTCAAAAAAAGGTGATTTTGACTGGCCGCCGCGTTCACCTGACTTAACTGCTCCCGACTTTTTTCTGTGGGGATATTTGAAGGGAAAGGCTTACACTAACCAGCCGAAGACACTTACAGTTTTAAAAGAAAATATTCGACAAGAAATTGCAGCCATAGGACCAGATACATTAAAAAAAGTCATGAAAAATGCAAAAAAACGAGCTCAACTTTGCGTTAAAGAAAAAGGCAAACATTTGCGTGACATCATATTTCACACATAGTGTAATCGAATTCTATCGATTAACATTAGTTAACAAAACCGATTAAACTTAAATCTGTTGTATATTTTTCACATAATATGAAAAAAGAAATAGGGAATGGAGTTTGCCCCTCACTGTAGTCGCGTTCCAACTCATTTGGCTACGGTGGCCGCTACAGATATTAAGAACATAGTTATCTGTCTCATAGTGTTACTCATTCGGATCAATGAATATTTAACAGAAATATTAATTTTTCAATGCAAAAAAGTATATGGTCAACTCAAGGTAGGCATTCAGAGATGCTCAAGTTAATTGTTAATTTCCCGTCACTTAATATATTTGCTTCTCCTAGCTTAAGTACACCATTTGTTAACTTTTAAATATAATACATAGGCCATTTTGTTACTAGTCTAACCGTCTAGGTAAGTGAGTACTGTATACGATAACATAACGGGCAAAACAAAAAGAGGATCTCTGTCTGAGCTGAGACTGGTAAGCGACATTTCTAAAGGACACTAAGTAATTAGCTGTATGCGGCAAAACGTCAAAAATAACTTCAATGGAGAATTTGACGTTGTGAGGCCACACGTCGCGACATACAGAAAACATAAGTGCATACTATTCATCGCGAAATTTTAACCTCGCTTTTCTAGACAATTGATGTTGCGTGTCAAAAAGCAAGGTGAATATTTTGCTGGCAGATGCAGAAGTATCAAATTCGCAGTGTCAAACATAAGATAAGACGCAAAACTAATATAATAAATTAGTTGAAATGTTGTTGTTAAAAGATTGTAACAGTATTAAATAAAATAAAATTATATTTATTTCATTATTCTTGTTATTCCATACTTACGAGGATCGTTGAAAAAGACAGCGCAAAAATAAAAACCACTTAATTGTTTGGGGTAAACCTTTTTTTATGTCTCGGCATAGTCTCCTTTTATTCTTATACACTTCGTCCAGCGCTGTTCTGGTTTGTTGATTCCTTCCGAAAAATTGGATTTTTCCAAGTCTGAAAAATAGCAATTCATTTCTGCAATCACCTTCTCGTTTGAATAAAAATCTTTTTCCCGCCAGCCATTTCTTGAAATTGGGGAACAAATAGTATTCCAACGTATCCGAAGGGAACTACGCCTGGAGAATGGGGGGATGTAAAACGAGTTAGAAGTCTATTTCCATTAATTTTTCGACCACAACTACTAAGCGTTAGCTGGTGCGTTGTCGTGATGGAAAAGGAAAATAATTTGATTTTCTCGACTCAAACGAATGCCAAACACAAAGAAATATACCGATCTGCCTGAAGCTTGGTGTTCTTCCAAGAGATGCTGCCTACTATTTTAAACACAACATTGCCTATCGTTAGAATAGTAGTTCTCCTAGATTTTTATTAGTACTACCAATTGTTAAAAAAATATTCTGTTAATACAGGGTGGCTGATGAAAGCCGCTACCAAAAAAAAAATTGAATAACTTTTTTTCTTTTTAAGTTATCTGTTCCATTTTTGTTTTAATTTGCAGATTGATCTTTAAAATTTATTAAAATGGATAACTGGGACACGCAAACAAGAATTTGGATAGTCCGCCGCTATCACGCACTGGAGTCCGTAGTTTTGGTACAGAGAGAGTACAGGCGGATGTTTGGCGGCGATCCCCCGAGCAGATGGACCATAATGAGACTGGTGAATAATTTTGCTGAGCAAGGAACAGTCGCAAGAAGGCCTTATCATCGAAACCCACCAGTTCGGACGGAGGAAACGATCGCTGCTGTAGCTGCAGCTATACAAAGCAATCCAAGGGTTTCAACAAGAAGCTTATCTGCTCAACTTGGTGTCAGCCGACAGTCTTTGCAAACAATAATGCACAAAGATTTAGACTTATTTCCCTACAAAATTCAAATGGTTAACAAACTGAATGCAGCAGACTTGCCGATTCGCTTGGAATTTTGCCAGAAGATCCTGCAAATGGTGGAAGAAGACCAAAACATGTTAAACTGCCTTTTCATGTCTGATGAGGCCCATTTCGATTTAAACGGCAATGTGAACAAACAAAATTGTCGAATATGGAGTACTTCTAACCCACAGATACTCCACGAGACGGAATTGCATCCTCTTCGCGTGACAGTGTGGTGTGCGGTTTCTTCACGCTGTATTGTCGGGCCTTATTTTTTTGAAGAAAATGGTCACACCGTTACGGTTACTGGAGACCGTTATTTGAAAATGCTGAAAGAATTTTTCTATCCAGAACTACGCCGAAAGAGAATTCCTTTCAACTCTGTGTGGTTTCAACAAGATGGGGCAACGTCTCACATAGCCCAGACTGTTATGACAGAGTTGCGACGAAAATTTCCCAATAAACTGATTTCAAGAAACTCCGAATTTCGTTGGCCCCCCAGGTCGCGTGATCTTACTGCACCTGACTTTTTCTTGTGGGGTTTATGTAAACAAGAAGTTTATAAAACAAAGCCAACAAATTTGGATGAACTAAAACAATCCATTCGGGCAACAATTGCGGCTATTCCTGTCGCAACTCTCAAAGCAGCAATGAACAACTTTTTACTAAGATGCCGCACTTGTGTCAACGAGCATGGGGGGCATTTAAATTCAATTATTTTTAAAACTAGTTAAGCTACATTTAATAAAATTTAATGACCTTCAACTTGAAAAAAAATAAATGAATTCCATACACTAAAAAAAATTTTGAGTTTCTTAATGTAGCAAAATTCATCAGCCACCCTGTATTACAAAAGACATACAAATATACGAAGTGACTCAGATACAGAGTTTAAAAGCAACAGATATTAGGAGATATGGGAATACAATAAAACTTCGTTCCTGTACATTGGATCTGACCGGTAGGTAAAGGGATAGCTTCGTTCTCTTTACCTTCCCTCTCCGTCCCACTTTCTCCCTCTCTACAAATCATTGCCTCTCTTGATTGAGTTTAGGGATTCCAGTATGTCTCTTGTCGTAAGCTTTAGATTTATTCAAAAAGGCAAGTCAGTTTACCTTTATATAAAAATTCAGCTTAGTTAATAATTATAATAGATAAGGGCTAGAAAATGGAATCCAAGGAATTTTTACAAATATCTATTGAAAAAGCAAAATCAAATGACATACTGATAAATTTCAATATTTACATCATCAGTACCCAACTCATCAGTCTTTAGCTTCGTCGTAAACTTTCCACTGCACATCCTAACTTCAATATTTTTTCTAATGCCATTTTGAATAAATTAATTCATTAATTACTTATTAATAATAAATTAATTCATTAATGAATTATTATCAATCATAATTCATAAATTATTATTAATTAATTCATTAATTTATTATTAATAAGTAATTAATATATTAAGTGGTATTAACAAATAATAAATTAATTTATTCACTAAGTTATTGAGTTGTTTTATATTATATTTAATTTCTTCATTTTCATAATACGCTCTTTATTTGCCGCCTTTTAGAAAATTATGAGTTAAAATACTGAAAGTAGAAAAATTAAGATATTTGGTGCATCTTCTATAGAAAAACTCACTGTTATTTTCTGTTGCGCGGTAAAAATAAAGAACGCAAACTGGACCAGTTCGTTGTCCTTTGCGTGTATGCCATCATGAATCCGATTTCCATTAGTTGCTAGCAAAAAACGGAGCACTGAAGCAAAATTTCCAATTGGGATGGGTGCTTCGCATTCATACGAGATGTATGCATGCATGTTTGTTGTCTACTTTCACATTCGTACACATATAAATATATGTACATAGGTAAGTATGTATTTAGGCATTGATAAAAACGTGCCTCTTATACATTATATCAAAAATATTTCGGGAATTGTTTATTTAAAAAGCGCGCGTTACGCATATGTCTACATTTTTTTCCTGGATTGTTGGTACAACTATCCTCTACTTTCGCAGACTTTGAACGTGTGTGCTCCGCGATTTTCACTATGGATAAACATATCGAACAAAGAATTTGTCTTAAATTTTGTGTTTTGAACGGTATTTCGTGTGCCGAATCGTTGAAAATGTTGCAAAAAGCCTATGGTGAGTGTGCGTTATTAAAAACACGGGTTCTCGAGTGATATAAGGCTTTTGCAAAGAGCCGAGAAGTCGTGGAGGATTTTTCCCGATCTGGTCGCCCATCAACGTCTTCAACAGATGAAAACGTGGACAAAGTCAATAATATGGTGCTAGAAAACAATCATTTAAGTTTGAGGGAGGTAGCTCGTGATCTTAGCAAGTCTCACGAATCAATTCGCAACATTTTACACCATCAATTGGGCATGAGACGCATGGCTGCTCGACTCGTTCCAAGAGAGTTGAATTTCTTTAAAAAAATTTATCGGAAGAAAGTGGTTGAGGAGATGTTTGAGCAAGTGAATTTGGACCCAACGTTTACCCAGCGCATCGTAACAGGTAATGAAACGTGGGTATATGAGTTTGACATGCAAATCAATCAACAGGCGACTGAATGGCGTTATCCACATGAGCCGAAATCCAAAAAACCACGACAAAGTCGGTCAAAAGTGAAAGTAAATGCTACTCGTTTTCTTTGATGATCATGGAGTTGTGCACCTGGAACTCGTTCCAAAAGGCTTTGCGGAAAATAAAAGATATGCGACGTTTGAGAGAGAATGTGCGTAGGAAACGGCCCGATTTCTGGAAAGAAAACTCATGGATCTTGCACCATGATAGCGCATCGTCTCACAAGGCTCATATCGTGAACACTTTTTTGACCAAAAACTCGACTAATATCATCGCACAACCACCGTATTCTCTGGATTTAGCCCCCTGTGACTGTTTCATTTTCCCAAAACTTAAATTGCTACTCCGCGGACGCCGCTTTGAGTCGATAGAGGCCATTAAGGAGAGCTCGTTGAAGGAGCTAAAGAACATCTCTTCAGACGCGTTTAAAAGGTGCTTTGATGACTGGATGAATCGTTGGCATATGTGTATTGCTTCGAATGGAGCCCATTTTTAAGGCGACAAAATAAATTTTGATGATTGAAGAATTATTTTGCATTTTATTGAATAATTCCCGGTACTTTTTTGGCCGAATGTATTAAGCGATTTGTGAAGCGCCTTAACGTGTCGGTCACTGCAGATATTGTTTAAAAGAATACTGAATTCGTTGCGGATTTCGCATGTCAATGTGCATACTTGAAACCTACGTAGTGGCTTTCCACTTAATTACTGCAGCTCTTAAATAATAAACGACTTTAATTTAAACAGAAAATAAAATTTAGTTACCAAATATGGATGTTGTATGAGCTTGGAACCACTTCCAAAGCCACATTGGCGAATATGCTCGTTAGTGAAAAATGTATCAGTTTTGACTCAAGGTTAATAACAACCATACCATCATTCACGCTTGAGCTCGAACATTCATTACATCTTAATGTATAAAATATATACGATACAAAAACAAAAGTTCAATATATATTATTTGAGTAAGGATCATGACAATCCGTTGCATGAGGTCTTGCATGTGCATATTTCGGCAAATTTGCAAAATCTGATAGCAAATGAAAACATTTTGTCGTTATGTTGCCTCGTGTTTTTTTTTGTTTTTAATTTGTTACTATTTAGTAAAATATTTGAGAGAGAGAAACTGAAAACCAGATCCAGAAAAACGGAACACAGATCTGTAATCGACTAACAAACATTACGTTTATGTTTCTCGGCCGTTCCATACGCTATTTCAGCCTCCATACATCGTATAGTTAATCACTCCCGAGCTGATAGTTTTTTTCAGGTACAGATCATCATGATTGGAAGCTTTTACGACGCTGGCGGTGCAACAGTTTGCTTTTATAGGGTATGTGTCAATCAGTAGAAAAGTTCTCTAGTGGAAAAACTGTTTGCTATCGTTGGTACGTCTGGTGTTTCACCACGCCCATTCTCCAAAGTATGTTTTGAGTCAGTTCTTTGCCATCTTCGAAAGTCAGATGGTTTCTTAAAGGAGCTTTTTATGGAAGGAATGTACCCAGATGATTATCATTGCCTGCAAGGTACAACCCCAAGTTGTTTGTCTATCCTTTGCCCACAGTGGGTGTGAAGTTCAGACCCTACAGTATCGCATTCTCAGCGTTTTAAATGGGATGCGAAAATAGCGATCAGTTAACTATTCTAATTCGCCAAATCAAAATACAGTCAATTTAATTTATGTATTTAATATACTCGTACATCGCATACGTATATAATTATCATGGTAAGAACTACTCGCTTCAAGCATTATACATATATACATACATATATATACCTATAATTGGCGCGTACACCCTTTTTGGGTGTTTGGCCGAGCTCTTCCTCCTATTTGTAGTGTGCGCCTTGATGTTGTTCCACAAATGGAGGGACGTACAGTTTCCCGACTCCGAACGGTAGATATTTTATGAGGAGCTTTTTCACAGCAGAAATACACTCGGAGGTTTGCCATTGCCTGCCGAGGGGCGACCGCTATTAGAAAAATGTTTTTCATAATTTTCGTGTTTCACCGAGATTCGAACCGACGTTCTCTCTGTGATTTGCGAATGGTAGTCAACCATTCCAACCCATTCGGCTACGGCGACCGCTTCAAGCATTAGAGGTATATAAATAATTTTTCGATTTCTCAATTTGTAATAAGGTTGATGACAAAAATTTGAAAAGAATTTAAGAAAATATTTACTTTCAAATGATAAGCAATACTGAATGTCAAATTGAGAACTACGATTTTTTCAAAGGTTTCAGATTTTTTATTAATGTTTATTGGGATATGTACGCATATGTAGGTATCCATATAAAACAATCCCAGTTGTCTGCATAGAAATTGAAGAAACATGGTTGTAGACTCAGCAGAAACCCACGAATTTAGTACTAGTGCATGTCTATATGTCCATATGCTTATGTATGCTATGCACATTTATTCAGATAGGAGGAAAAATAGAAATGTATGTACATGTATATATATAGGTGCTTAAGATGTAAATATGTAAATATGAACGCGCAAATGTATCGTCGCATTTTTGAAAGTACAAAGAATATCCAAAGATGCTAGCCATATTTGCACACAATCTTACATACCATGTATCTTATAACTGTGTTCTAATACATAAGAAGACAAAAAACAAAAGGCTAGTTTTCCATATGCAAAGTAAACAACCATAAGGATGTCCAAAGAAACGTCCATCGCGCCGCAACAGGACATTATTGTTTCTCATGCCAAAAGCAACAGCAGCAAATGGTCAAAAACAGCAACTATGAGTTTATACACACACACACACACAATCACCATCTGACCAACAACACAGCAGCAGCGCAGCGGCAACTCCGACGCCACTGAAGCAGATGTAGGAGAAACACCAAAAACAACTTTTGGTAACAATAACAGAATGCAGGATGACTAGATGGTAAGAAAGTTGGCAGAATGGTTGGCAGACAACAAACTAGCAGAACAAGTAGGGACGTGGTTCATTCGATACTAATAAATTGGAGAAAACGCGAAGGAAGGTAGGCTGCCTTTCAAGAGTAGTGTGAACTATGATATTCAGATGATGTGCTGAGAAAGAGAAATTCACCTTTGTATAGCCTATATATATACATATATACAGTGCACACAAAATCAACGACGATGACCACCGAGCACAGCAAACCATTACTGCCTTCACCGTTGCTCATCCTTTTGCACTGCTGAAGATTGCCGTCACTGTTCGCAAATGTCTCCCGTATTCTTTGCAGCCTTTGAAATTTCTAATTTATCGCAAAACGCGTACTCTTTGGTTTTCGTAACTAACGTACGAACCAACGGACGAAACAACTAGCCAACGAATGAACGAGACAGTTTCCAAATTGACCACCAGAGTTCGACTCCCACTGAAAATTTTCCATCTTCCTTTCTCTTTTGGCTGTGCACAATATTGCTGCACTTTCTTGCTGTCGCTTGTTTTATAAAATTATTTCCCTTAATTCTTTCTTGGCATAGAAGGGCTTGGAAGCCTTACTTCTAGCTAGATGCTATGTATTGGAGATTCTCATTCCATATGGTTACCACTGTGTATAGTCAGTAGTTTTATACACCAATTTAAATTAACAGCTGGAGAAAATTCACATTTTGCATTGGTTCGCTACTTGCTAACTAAATTCTTACATCATTTAACAAAACGAAGCAAATTGATCGCAACACAAAAATTTAAAATGTATCTCGTTGCTTATCTTGCTTTAATATTTAGTGTTTTATAATTTTTTAGTGATACATTTCACATCTGTATAGATATTATTTTGAAGCCAGGTATGAGGTACCGATTAAATTATAAAGACAGTAAAATAATCAAAGGCAGGCAATAAGAACTAAAGGCCGTTTTGGAGAATCCAAGAATTGTGGTGTTTAAGGAGCTAAAAAAGATAGTATATCATATATGGTGATCTTAAACTAAAAAATTAAGAAATTCGAAAAGTCGTGATACAGTATGGCATTTCATCTCATCGTCTACTTATTTCTAGGCCAGTACTAACTTCACAGCCATGAAATTTCGCCAGCAACATGTATTTGGCTTTCGGTAAAATGTTGCTAGCAACATTGACTGACAAATTAGAAGAAACGTTAAATTTATGAGCATGGTCCCAAAACCAATTGGAAATTTTTGGTGAGATAAGTGTTTTTAGACAAATAAACACACACACATATGTATTGACAGAAAAAAAGTTTAAAGATTTGCTTGCACTCCTTGCGATGTCTTCGAACTTTGAACTCAAGCACTTTACTTCCAAACGACCTGTCAATATTCGCTCAGTTTTAAATAGCGTATGCATTTTAAAAACTAAAATCGTATGAAGTATTATTATATGTATGCTTATTTTATTTTTTTTATCTTTTACAGTACTTTGCAATATACGAAGTAACTGATGCAAAATGAACTGAGCTGTAGTAAACAGAACAACAAAAATACGCGTACGCTGATGATATTGCGATATTCAGCAAAAACGTTAGTTTGTTTTTTTTAGTACTTTTTGTGATATAACAAAGGCAACCAGTAAAATTGGATTGAGAATTAACGATGAAAAAACCAAATATTTGTTTATGTCCAGAAAAAATTAGATGGTACCTAGCACTATCGAAATCGGGACATATGAATTTTAAGCGGTGAAAACTTTAAGTATTTAAACTAAGCCACGACAACGTAATGAGCATCTCAATCGACGAGAGAATACAAACAGCATATTTAGCACTCTCCTCACTTATTATACTTTTTAAATCAAAACTATTAAACAGACCTTGTAAAATTTACTAATTTTATGATAAATAATAGCTTAGACTAATTTATTAACATATGAGGTCTTTTGTAGATTTTCTCTTAAGTCTGGTGAAGGTTATGGGATTTGCAATTATTCCTGTGACAAGGACTGAGTGCGACTGTAGTCGTGTGTTGTGTGATGTGCATATTTTCCTATTTCTTCCATTATTTTAGATACTTTGAAAGAACGATGAATTAGTGCATTTGTGATATATTAAGAGATCATTCTGAGGGTTTTCGACTGGAATCTTTGAAGTATTTCCATGGTAGAGTTACCTGCAGTGCTCCAAAGTTGAATGCCATATGTCCATATCGGTTTGAAGATAGCTGAGTAAAGTCCGAGTTTATTTCGAGAGAAAGTTTTATTCCTAGAGCCTTCCGTTTGGTGGAAATAGGGGTGATTTCGTTATTAAGATGCATGCCAAGACATTTTGTGACGTTTGTTCGGGGGATGATTATATTATTGAGCTTAATCATTTTGAAAACTATTGCATTACCTACTATACATTTGTGTGTACTATAGAGTCCAGCCCGTCTTAACTTAATTCGAAATATATTACATTTATATTTTTAATTAAAAAGACCTGGTATGCTCTTGCTAAAAGAGTGTTAAAAATTGCGGCCATGAGAAAACAGGGTGTGACTATTAACGACTTTAACAAACTTAGTCCTGCCATAAGTTCTGTTACAAGTCAAGCCCATTATAAATATCAAATTATAATAGTTTCTTAATGAAGTTAATTTTATTTAATCATGTAAACATTAAAGAAAAAAAATTTCAATTTTCATTCAAAATGATAACCATTTGCTTTTACACAAGCCTTCAAACGTTTAGGCCATTCAGCTTTGCACCACGCATGGTTTCCACTGATATTGGCGTCGCTGCTCGAACCAACGCCATGTTCTCCAATTCTGACCCCAAACTGTAGTCCAATGGATTCAGATCTGGACTTCCAGACGGCAAATCTTCTGCGACTATAAAACAAGGGATATTGTGTTTTAGCCACTGCTGGGTGGTTTTCGCCTTATGGGCTGAAGCGGAACCTTGCTGGAAGACCCAAAGCTCTCCATTGAATAGAGTACTGCTCAACTGCTTTACCACGCCTTCTAAGACATCCTCCTGGTACACTTTTGCCCCTTTTTTGCAAAAATGAAGTGACGTAACGTCTTTATAAGACCCTGGATGGTTGCCACGCTGAACCCTTGAAAGAACATTTTTTGCGTCTTTAAACCTTTTAGCATATGTAGATTTTGTCGTTCTGCTTATTAAAAACTTTTTCAACAGAGAACATTTTTCTCATCTGTGAAAAGAATATTTTCATGGCCGTTGAACGCGAGTCACCGAATAAGCTGCTTGCATCTGTCAAGTCAAATTTTCTTCAAGAGTGTTTTCAAAAGATGACCAGTTGAGCGGCGGAAGGCTTTTATGTGAAGATCATCTCTAATTAGCTTTGACATGGATCTGGTTGACACATTCATTTCCCAAAGACATGATTTTCTGCTTTCTAAGGGGTTTTCTGCGAATTCTTTCTCCAGCGGCTTTTTTGGATGCACTGGTTCAAACCACGCGAGGACGACCACTTCTTTTTCTGTCCGTCACTTCAGATGTTTGAGAGAAACAACTGATCGTGCGATAAACAAACATCTCGAAATATTAAGTTTTTTTCAGCAATTCGTAAATCTCCCTTGCACTTTCACCTCACTTTTGTAATGCAATCACTGCAATGCGGTTTTCCTTTGCTCCCCACTCCATTGTTAACAAGTTTAATTTGCCACGAAACTGAGAAATTTGTGCCAGAATTTATGGCAAGACTAAGTTTCTAGCACTAGCAACTGAAGGTCTTCGGCTAGCTGCTACCAACTTGTTTAGCATAATTTTTCTCGCTACTTCCAATAACTGTTCAACAGACGAGCGGCCGAAAATCACGCAATCGCATTAGAATTGCTTGGTGACCAAATTTACGTATTGGGGCAAATAGACAACACCTGCAGAAAGCGTATTTAAAAGCGACAAATCTATACCACCTCAACATTTTGACTAGTTGAGACAATTTTTCACATTTTTTGTAATTATTCACTATTTTTTTTTTTTATAAAATTATACAATAGAACCATATAAACCCAAATTTTAGACTTTATACAAAAATTATAAAAAATCGACAAACTTTCCTCAAAATTTTTATTAGAATTAACAAACAAGTTTGTATGCAGCTTTATAGTTTATTAAATTTTAGTACCGTGGTAAATCTTTGCATACCAACGTGTTTATCAATATTAGCTTACACGTTGTATTAGCTCTTGACATTAAAAACGCCTTTAACACACCCAGTGTATACTAGAAACCCTCATAAAAGTAGGCGCGCCTAGCCACATTGTCAGAATAATAGAGGGTTATTTTACAGACTGTAAACTCATTTTACCGATGAGGAGTACAACGTTCAGGTACCATGGAACCTGATGTACGATGATGTCCTAAGACTGAGCATGTTTCCTAGAACCAAAGCCATTGGATTCGCTGATAACACTTCGGCGGTAATAGTAGCAAACACACACAAGAAATTGAGATAGTAGCATTCGAATCAGTAACAGAATCAAAGCATAGTTGACGCCCATGAACCTTTAATTAGCTGAGCATAATGCAGATGCAGTCCTAATAAGCAGAAGGAAGCCAATAGAATCTACAAAGGTAAATTTAGAGACTATAACTGTGACGTCAAATAATATATTAATAATACCTAGGGATGATTTGATAGTCGTTTAAACTTTAAAAGACACCTAGAACACGCTGTGAAAAATGAATCGAAGGAAGGAATAATATATGTAGAACAGGTCGATGGATCTCATTAATAGTTGCAGTTCCGAAGAATGGCAGAAAGGATGTTCGCATTTGTATCGTTATGAGGCAGTTCAACTCGATGTGAAACAAGATTGAGATTTCAGCAACCTGAACTATTCCAAATAATTACGGTCGGGGGTCAGATATTAAGTGGCCGCGAAGGGTGCCTATTCGATATACTGTTGTATGGGAAAGACAAGGCGAAACTGAATCAGCGCACAACAATAGTATTAAAAGTCCTTGACGAAAAGAGCGTAACTCTAAATTCTGTCTTGTGATAGTGAAATTTAGTTCCTTGGTCATCGACTAAATAAAAATGGAGTTATGCCCTGAAAGTAAAGTTATTTGCTGTTAAACTGTTTTGAAAACCCATGACAGCTGAAAAAGTCTTCAGTTACCTTGGCTTAGTGACCTTTTAAGGTAAGTTTATAGGGGATTTGGCTACCATTACGGAACCACTCCTGCATTTAACAGAGAAAAACGCCATTTTGAAATGGAATGGGACATAACCCAAAAAGGATTTGATAAATTAAAGCAACTGATAACCATCAGTATTCTACAGGACTATTACAGCGTTGATAACCATACACAATTTTGTGATGCTGCTAGTCAAATGGGATTGAGATTCTACATGACAACCGTGGACAATGAATAATATCGTACGTTAGCAAACGGGGGTGAAAAACGTTATTGTCAAACGGAAAGAAATATTCTGACTCCTATGCGCTATTGAGCAGTTCCACTATTATCTATTCGGGTAAGAATTTGAGCTATTACAGATCACAAACCATTAGAGACAATATTAGATGCTAAATCAAACCCACTATCGCAGCTACTAGATTACAGGAAATCAGATGGTATATTTGGTGACGAATTAGAAAATGCTCCATATATAAAACGAAACAATTTTAGGCATTAACAACAATCGGAAAATACTTGTGTTGACCCCATAAGCAATAGCTTTAAATAACGAGGTGTAGTGCATTGAGGGCATATTGCCAGTCTTGTTTTGATTATTGGGAAACTGAGTTATTCTGTGAAGCACAATTTCATCAACAAAAAATCTACACAGTGAATGTTTTTCTTTATTGTTTAATCAGAAAAGAAAAATTAAACAAAAAAACAACGAATATATATTTATAATAAATTTTGTATCGAGGTTTTAATATTCTAGTATAACGAGTATAAATATAACGAAACTATAAATTAACGAACCATTTGCCCAACACCTTCAACCACGTTATATCTTTATACTTATAAATATGTAATGGCTACTGTTATATACGAAGCACCGGGAGAAAGAAGTGTCCTGCAAAATGGAGGAATGATTGAAGGAAGGGCAGAAATCCAGTCTCAGGGAAGATTATGTACCGAAAAAATTTTACACAGGTCAAGAGGGTTTTTGATATATCCGCAACATTGATATCCACCAAAAGGCAAATACGACTACGGCGATACCGCTAATAGATAAATAATATTTGTTATAATATAAATGTATTTAAAATAATATTAATAAAAGGGAAAGGAGTAATGAGTGCCTGCTAAAACTTAAAAGCATACGATATGGCATCATAAGAACTTAAATATCAAAAACAAGAGAGAAGACATCTTAAAATCAAGGCGAATCCATTAAAGGTGGTGGCACTAGACCAACAACAACGTTTTGCATATTAGATTGTCAGGAAAAAAGAAAGTAGAAAATAAAAATAAAATGATGAGCTACGTTGAACAGCCGACATGCCGTTAGAGCTAGCAACATACCACTATGGTGGGAAAGTAACGACTTTTCGTAGTTTCGTTTTGTGCTGACGTCCTATTGTACAAGGCAAAAGAAAAAAGTACTGATATCACCCAAGAATGGTAGAATACAAGATTGTGTCTTCCGGATTCACAGCGAGGTCATCGCTTAAGATTATACAAAACAATGGAAGGGAAATTACTTATTTGTGAAGAGGAAGAGTAAACGACGTCAGCGTCATCAACACGAAAACACAAAAAACAGTGCATTTGGAGGCATTGTTATAATTTGTGCTTTCACAATTTAACCGCGGCGCTTTGTTTTTCAAATTTTCAAATTACAGGACATTCGGTGAATATTTACAAACATAAACAAGTAATTTCACTTCCTTTTTCTTTTATTTATATATTTTGTATTATTCTAATTCATGACATCAGTCGGTTGTCAAAATCGCGAAAAATAAAGTAGTTTTTTTCGGAAGACGCCACCTTTAGTATCTGTACACCGTGGTTAGCACCTTTAATAGATTCGCCTTGGTTCAAACAAATGTCTTTGCAGACAGGGCGACTCCATAGCCTAGTTCTCTAGAGCAACGACAAAATTTACATGTTTAAATTGTTTTTGCAATTCGATATTTCGTCATCAAAATTTCAATGGGATTGTTAGGAAACAAATAAGGTATTAACAAAGAAACTGTGAACTTTGACAATCAAACCAGAATTGGCAGACAAAAAAAAAACAGATCAGTTTCAACAGCAAAGTCTCCTTGTGTTTTTTTGCCTTGTTTACAGACATTTATGAAATAAATAAATTGCCACTATTTTCTACTAAATCAATAATTCACTTAATTTTTTATTTGCTCACATTTCTGCTAGTAATGCATCTAGTTTTTTTGTTTTCTGTCGTACATACATATACAATACATATACGATGAATGTTCAACGATTTGGACATACAGTGCACTCGCGATAACTCGAACTAATTAAAACAGGCGCTGTTCGATTTATCGAATTTGTTCGACTTATCAATTGAGTGTGCTATGTTAAAAAAACAGTCATCGATATCGATTTTTTTCAATTAAATTTATTTATTTATTTACATATGGATATGAACATGAATATGTTTAAAATAATTAATTCGTTTCAATATTTTTCATCAAATATTTGGCAGTCTTTGTGTCAGTTACACAAAAAAAGTCAGCTTTAACAGAAAAGTTACGCCGAAAAGAAAGTTGTAATGTGTGTTTGTCTTTTCTTGCCTGCAGCAATGTTGAAGAGTGTTAACCTTTGCGGGGCTTACTTGTTCAGTTGTGGCCCACTGAATTACCTTATTGATAGAGCTAACTGCCCCCTCAGATGATATCCGCTCACATGTCTCAGTTGTGTTGTTAAACTCAGACTCAGAATCACTAGTTTCAATTATTACTTCTGTGTCGGTAAATTCGGCACCATCATTCCATTTGTTAACATCATAAAGCGTAAATTCGACCTGTAAATTATGTTTTTCATGTTATGTTCTTTCAAGATGAGTCCACTTATTGGGTAATTCTTTTTTCTTTGGGACAGAAACCATTTGTATAAAGCGGCTTTCATTTTAGGAAACTCAGAAGCTTTTAAAGTTCTCCTCTTCCCAGGACCCAAAAACGTGTTGTTTACTGCTTTTAAAATTGCCTTGTCTTTCTTTTTTATAAGACTTATGGTGGACTTGGCTACCCCATATTCCTTCGCTAGAGAAGTAACACTACATCCACGTTTAATTTTGTTAAGGACTTCAGCCCTCTCTTTTAATGTTAAACACTTCAACCTTTTACGATCCATTACTCACATGCACTGATACACTACAAATGACAAATTTAAAGCAATTTGGTCAATGCAAGATGTTGTTCCCAGAAAACTAACGGGATATTAACGTCGAAATATTCATATGGACAATACACTAGTATACATATAATTTATATACATATACTATTACATATGTATGTATGTACAAAATGTACATGTTTGAAAAGAATGTGTGTACAAATAAATTTGTTTTTTTGTTCGAGTTATAGCGCTTTAATATTGTTCGAGTTACAAACTAGTCAATAGGGAAAAAAATGTGTTCGAGTTAGCACGTCGTTCGACTTAGCGGCTATTCGAGTTACCGCGAGTGCACTGTATTTACATCTTCACGTGAGTGTAGCATTTGAATCTAAGCAGTCATCGAATTCTTTACTATTTTTGACTTATATTTTTTTCCGGTTTATTAAAAATTTCTAGTCGTTAGAAAACTAGTATCTCAAAAATATCATTTTCTTTCACATACATACGTCTAAATTAAGCATTTACCTGCTTTGCTTTTCTCTTATGATACTCTAAGGTACAGAGAAGGGAATGATTTATAACTATTTTCTTAACAAAACGTACCATTAAGGTACTGGCGCAATGCAGGCTGGCTTTGATAACTGTTAAAAATTAATAAAATAATAATTAAATATATGAAATGAGACCCAATGCAGTTTTGCTTGAAGAGCTTGAAGTACGGCAAAGTTTCAAACAGCACAATGTTCTATTTGCAACGCTTTTGACATTAGGAATTGAACACTCTTTCATTTAATTTGTTTTGGCTTATAATGCGTTCACATATAAGTAGATAGATGATCTACTTTTTCGCGCTTAACTCAAAATCCGTAATTAAAAAGCTCGATTGCCCATACAAAATTTCTCTCCCAAAATCTGACATTATAAAATAATCCTAGATAATAACGATACTTTTTGACATACAGCCCTGTGTTTTCTGTGTTATCGATAATTATTATTACGAATGTAAGAGAAACATCAAAATAAAAAGTAAATGAAATGGATACCGGCAAAGAAAGCAGGTCTGTAAAAATAATTCTAATAAAATATTTGTTAAATATTATTAAGTATGGGTTCATTTTACAAAAAAAAAATCGTGTGTCCATAAACGTTTTGTCCTCTTATTACTTGTTATAAAATGTAATATTAAATTTCCCATGCGTGTTGCTGCCATAATTTTTTGCAACCTCAGTAAACGCCGCATACGGATTTCCTCCAACTGTTTATTATTAGCAGCCAATTGCGCAATTAAATTAGCTATTCCTTCTCCTTGTATTTTCTTCATATCGTTAATAATAACTAAAGAAACCAAAAACACCGAAATATTTCACCAAAATAATTTCTATGAAGAAAAACCTCTCAAAACAGTATTGACAGCTGATTGTTAATTTTGCAGGTAATCTGCCAAATGTGAACAGGTAGATTAATTTGGCGGATTTATAGGTGATTAATGCATATGTGAACGTTTTATTAGTTTCAGTTATGAGTTTTATGTTGCAGGAAGAATGGAAGCGAAGCCGAAGAAGCTCAATAGTAGTATGTAATTAGTTGGAGTAGTAATGAAGAACTTGGATCGGCCGGAGCGCTACTTACGAAATTATTCTTGTACACGAATTTCGGCAGGTAGGCGAATAATAATGCGGCGAAATACAACAAGAGATTGAAACTCTTGAAAACTGGAAAGCCTAGGGAATTGCTTGAGGTAATTAGTGCAGCTATTACCTGCCACAAATATATAAAAATTTAAAAGGTTCAACACCACTGAATTAACCACGAGCGCAACCATAATAGTAAACATTTAGATTTCTGTTGTCTGTCTGTACTTTCATTTTTTAGACGAGAGGCTTTGTTTGAAGTAAATATTAATCACTTCAGGTATTCCTGGAAATTTGCTTGCATTTACTCGCTGTTCCTGCTTGCTTAATACTTAATACCTTTTTCCATTTTTATACCCATATTTGGGAAAGTAAGAGTTGCGCTAATTACCTCATTATTGGTAAAAATTTGAATTTGAATTTGGATTTAATTGGATTTTTTTCAGAATATAAATGAATTTTAGTTTGCTGCAAAAAGTGAATTTTGCACGATGCATTTATAATAGAAGCTATGTAGTCAGTGGCGGATCCACGGGGGGGGAGGGGGGGGGGGGGGGGGGGAGGGGGTTTCGGGTCCGGACCCCCCCCATTGGAATCATGCTCTAAAATTTTATGTTTCAATTCTGTATGAGTCAAGTTAAAAAAAAACAATATTTTTTTATATGCATTAGCAGTTTATTAGATTTTTCTTCCAGTTTTAATTTATTTTTTAATAAAAACAATTATAATACGACGGACGCAATTCAAAATTTTGAATAATTACACAGGCCTGCGTAATTTCATTTTTGTCCAATTTCTAAAACAGCTACGAGTGTCTCTTGAAGTTTTTTTTGTGCTGAAAACGAATTTGATCTTGAAAATGCTCCAGGACGTCAGGACTTTTGGCAATTTGTGGTTAAATAGTCAAGAAATGCCGATTTTGGACATCTATGAATTTTTTTTGAGTAAGGTAATTTTTTTTTTTTATTTTCCACAACGGAATCGCAAAGTAATACTCTGTAGCTTTAAAATCCATTTTTTAAAAGACTTCTAGGATGAATGAAAAAAAAGTTATACTATTTTGAATTTAAGACTTTTAGACATGCAAATTCATTTTCTTAACGCCCTCTTTAAGGGGTTAGGTGGGTTACAGAGGTTCAAAAAAAGGGTATTTTTACTATTTTTTTTTTAATATATACAATCATATATTTTATTTAAACAATTCAGCATATCAAAGATACATATTTAAACAGTATTTTGTGAAATTTTTATTTAAAAATTCCGAAAACTCAGCCGTTGGTACCTCATCTCCCTTAACATCTCACAAAAAAATGCTGTTGCCGTGGACAGCATAACTCATTATTTGTTCATTTAAAAACAAAAAACCAAAAATATTTCGTTAGTACATGGATAAATCTCGTTACTGGACGAAGGAAAAAAAAAAAATTTAATTTGAATTTTTGACAGACTTTGAACAAAAAAACACATTTTTTGGTCAAATTTTCGTCATGTGTTGGCTCGAAAAAATTAGTTGTAATAAAAATAAAAAAAAATCCTTCGTTCAATAACTTGATAATGTTATTCCAAATATGTGTGCAAAATTTGAACAAAATCGCTTCATAACTTTTCGAGAAATCGTGTCCACCGACTTAAAAAATCGAGTTTTGAGATAAACGCGTATACCTGCGAAACGCTGCACTGACATGGCCTGATGGGCGGAACTTCTGAAGGGTCTATCTCGTAGAATTTTACTCGGATCAATTTGAAATTTTAGGAGAATATTTTAAACATATTATACTATTTAATAAGACAAAAAAAAATCGATTTTTTGAAATTTTCAAACCCACCTAACCCCTTAATGGCGCAACAGATTCTTAGAAAACTATGTATGTTCGATATTGGTGTCGATGATTACAAATCTGATGTTAGTTTTTTAGCAACGGCTCTTTCATGGTAACTTTCTTGCCGTTATATAGCAACACATGTTGTTAGAGAAAAGCGCAATTAAATATATAATTTTATATATCAACACGACCGTTTCGTTTGAAGAACTTTATTGGAGTGAATTGAGTCACAGTAAGCGTTAATACAAGAAGAAGAAGTAAAGAAGTTACAAACAGGGTTGATATTTTTTTCGTACTTAAACTATACATGGTTGAATTGCAAGTTGGCTCCGACACATGTTATAATATATTGTATCTTAAATAGGCGTAATTATTTATGAAGGTGTCCCACGATGTATAAAAACCGCCAATTATTCTTGTAATTTTGAATCAAAGTCCTTTACTATTTTTAGACTTTTTTTTACAAGATATCTAGAGCTATTAGTTTTTTCATCGGCTAGTCACGACATGCAGCGCGAATAATGCCATATTTTATTCACGAAATTGATTTTTAATAAAAACACCCTTCTAAAATACCCCGGACCCAGGCCTTTATTAAATTATTCCTATTCCGGCTGTATAGTTCTATACCCGGATAAGGTCTCATTTAGTAGCTCCACAGCAGAACGAAGTAACGGGGGGATGGTTTTAATTCTCCTGCCAATGGACAATCTGCCGAAATATTAAGATACTTATTTTCGATAGCTTCAGTAATTTTCGAAAATTGAAAAATTCCCCCATCACTTTATAATTGTAAAACATAGATCCTGATTCGAAGGGCATGTTAAGTTTAAGTGCTTTTCGCTATGGTGCCGATGCAGTTGGGCATCTTCCACATTAGTTGAAGTTCATTGTTAATTCGTATCCACTCCGTTCGGTTGGTACCGTCAAATAGAGTTCTGACAGCGATTTCCATATTGCCTCACACGGCTACCACTGTGACAAATATTTTACAAGTAACAAAATAACAAAACACACCTCGTATGTGTTCAAAAAATAAGACGTATTTTCAAATTTCGCGGACTCGAATGTACGAGTTTCGACTTTCGATTATCATTTTTTTAAGGTATGAGTCTGGTCAAATTCTCACTTTTATAGATATTTTTTAGGAATTTTTTTTAAGAAAATAAAGTGCGATCGTTTTGATTTTATAGTATATTATTATTGACATCAAATAGTATGCAAAAACATTTTTTTTTGTTTGACATATTTATGGTAGTAGTGTGGCACCAAAGTAACTGTATTAAAAGAAAGATAGGTGGCTCGTCAACAGGATTTTGGCTCTTCAGGACATCTGAAACGATTAAGTTAAACTGATTATTATTCTGTAGGCTGGTCATTCTGGCAGATGCTACTTTCGTTTCTTTTCAGCCCTAACTTTCCACACTGAAGTCTGATTTCCACCCGATTTTTTCAAAAGTCCGCCATTTTGTTATAACATTTAAAAAAGAAAATATTGCCATTGATAACCGGAAAAAAAGGTCTGCTAAAAATGTCCTTTTTTTAAAAAGTTGCTAGCTTTTCGACACGGTTAATCAAACCATTGTAAAATGGATATATTCCATGCTCTCTGAGAGGTTGTTAACCGCTTTTTTTCTCGTGAGAGCGCTGAAAAATGTGCATTTTTTATAACATTTGCCAATATTGCCACACCGGTACAAAACAAGAATTCGATATTTTTTAAACAAAATTTGGGAATTTTTAGTTTCTACACCGCCATTGAGGTTAGTATTTAGTGTGCGGTTGCCCAATAGCCTTATATCACTCGTAAACACCTATATATACTAAAAAAAAGCACAATCCGTATGAAATATTTACATAAATAAGCAAAAAATTTAAAAATGTATATGTAAATGAAATTATTTAAAACTGAAATACAAAAGCAATTCAATAATAATAAAGTAATGAGCACGAAAAACATAAGTTATAATTAAAAACATGACATATTGCGATTTTTTAATATAACACAGAAAGTGGGTAGCAAAACAAAAGAAATTCTCAAACAACGAACAGAATAAGTTAAAGCAGATTACCTTTAATTTTTGTAAAATATCTCAAACTAAAATTCAATTCCCTTACCTACGCTTTTCACCCATAGAATATTTACGTATAGGGTTGTTCAATAGGTGCGCTTCAACATTTTTCTGATAGGGAGGGCGAACGACGCAATATTTTTTATTTTTCGCTTGTCATTTGTAAACTTCATTAGTATACATTTCATCATGGAACGCTACACACTTGAGCAACGATTGCAAATCGTGCAAATTTTTGATGAAAATATTTGTTCTGTTGCTGCTACTTTAAGAGCATTACGGCCATTTTACGGTCCATTTAACAAGCCGTCCCATTTTGGGGTTATGTGAAGTCATTGGTCTACAGCAGGGCTTCTTAAACTTTTTTATATAGCGCCCCTTTCAAGCTTAGGAAATTTTAAACGACCCCCTCCTCCCCCCCTGGGGGTCGCGACCCACAGTTTAAGAAGCCCTGGTCTACAGTAACAAGCCGGCGACGATTTGTGAGCTCAGAGCCAATATTGAACGCGAAATTGCTGGAATTTCGGCCGATTTATGCAAAAGAGTATTCGAAAATTGGGTTCAACGATTGGACTTCGTAAAACGTGCACGCGGTGGTCATGCAAAAGAAATCGAATTTCATACTTAAATGTATATGTTCAAACTCGATAATAAAAAAAAAAATTAGTTAAAAAATTCAAACAGTTTGTGTTTTATTCAAAAAAGTTCAAAAGTTGAAGCGCTCTTACTGAAAAACCCTGAATATATAAATTTACATAAGCCAACACACAGTTTTCAATAAAATTACATTATGTACATAAGACTAATTAAAAGTAGAAGTCGAAAAGGATATAACGAGCTTTGGATTCTACAAACTCACTTCAATTCAAATCATTACATTTCAATTGAATTAATTTTAAGTCAAATAATTATAAATATTTCAACACGTCATTTCTCGATTAAGCAAAAACGAGTTGTTTTCATCAGTTATTTTTGTCGCGTTTCTTCTGGCAGCCTGCCATTTCGCCTATCAGCTGTTCAAAATCCCATAATGTGTGAGTGCTGCCAAGTTTTGAAACGTCCTCATGGGCGCTCTCTCTCACAAAATGAAAGAGTTTCCCATCTTCCCCCCAGGGGGGTGTTCTTTCTCCGCTGATGTGGTGCTTGGTCGTAGACTCTCTACTAGCGGAGATGAAGGAACTCGGTTTTCATGTTCAAGCATATGCGGACGATGTCTGTGGGCTAACATCGGAGGCTTCGCATGAAAGTGCAGAAGATTCTGGACAAAATCGATGACTGGTGCATGAGACAAGGTCTTTCCATTAATCCGATTAATAAAAAGACCTTGGGTCTGAAACCTGCTGTGGTCCTATGGACATACATAGCACTTATCAGACCAATCATCACTTACGCCTCTGTGGTATGGTGGCGACGGAGTATGGTTAAGTCCACAAGTCACGGGTGCCATAAGTACAACCTTTGGTGATGCCCTAAATGCTATGCTTGATTTGCTCCCCCTGGATCTTAAGATACAACAGGAATGTGTAGACTCCATAAATATGGTTTCTGGCACGAAGACGGAACTTCGGGACACAGAGAAATCTTTAAGTTGGCATCTGAGTAGTATCCACTGTTCTTGGCAGTAATTCAAAGTGCATTCAAAGAGGTTTGACGGGTATTTTCTTTACCGATAGGTCCTGGAGCCGGATGGTACTTAAACGAGAGTAATATATATCATAACGCTATGGGAGGAATGGTAATTATTTTTCAAACGGAAAGTTTTGCCATTCTGAAAGTAGCCGAATGGATAATTGAGAGGAGATGGAGCGGGAAACAGACTGGAGTCTTTAGTGACAGTCAGGCTGCGCTAAGGGTTCTGGAGAACATAAAGCAAGCCTCAAAGATTGTTGAAGAATATAAGAAGAAGGTTAATTCTGTTGCAAGACAGAATAAGCTCATACTTATATGGATTCCAGGACACTGCGGGGTTCAAGGGAATGAAATTGCCGATGAATTGGCTAACTGTGATCCGCGGTTCCCCACAGGGACCAGAGCCAATAATCGGAATCAAGAAGTGGATCAGCGGTTATGTATACAACTTACATAAAGAGCGATGGTCTGGTCTGAAACGCTGCAGGACTGCAAAGTATTTTGTGACAAGCCCGAACAGAAAACTGTCGGACTTTCTTCTAAAACTTGGAAGAAAAGATGTTCGGTTGATGGTCGGTATTATTACAGGACACAATCCAATCATCAAGGACCCGATTTGTCTGTCTGGCTTAGACGAGCCGGATGGCACTGAGCATTTTCTCGTTCGTTCTCTCAAACTGGAGGATATTTTCAGATTTATCAAAGAATCTGCAAAATTCTCACAGGTCTAACTACCTCTATTCCTCTATCCTCTCTTATATTTTTCCTTCTGTTACTTCTCTCCTTTCCTCCTTGACTATCTACCCTTTCCAAATCTCTCGGTGCTTTTCGAAAATTTCAAACCTAGTATTAATGACACCTAAAACTAGAAATTTCAATTGGCTTCTCCCGACACAGATTTCAAATGTCGCACTGTGTTATTAATACAGTCATTGCGTTGAATTATATTGAACTTGTATTGCGAAAGTTTAAAAAGTATTCCGCTTCTCTCCGTTGCCACGGATGGAAGTAATTACGGATCAGCAAATGTTTTTCAAATTTGAATCCACAGTAACAGTCATGAAGAAGGTGGAATAAGGATGAAGCTGTCAGAAATAAATAAATAAATTTACGAAAAATCTACCTCTGTCGCAAATTTATTTTATTTTATAAAGGTTTACATAGCAATAAAATTATTATACAAACTGAAAGTAGTGCAGCGCTAGCATCGGAGGCTTTCGGCAAATTATTTGATAGATATACTAGTAAATACAATTTGTTGGCAATATGTGTCGTTCTTTTTGGTAAAAAAAACTCAATTTTACTCGAATTTAAGTGCATGTATACATTTTATAGTTGATAAAATTTAAATTTTTGTGGAATTAACAGATTCCTGGAACAAAATCTTTACACTGCTTTAAATCATTAAAGCAAAGATTCCAAAATTGCATTTTGTTTGATATCCGTTGTTAAGTACATAAACTACACAATAGCTGGCATAGATGCAAGTATAAGCTGCTGTATTAAAAATATTTAATATGTACATATAAATGTATATACATATATATATAATACATACCGTTTGAATAGAATCATTTAAAGAGATTTGCAAATACTTTGAGATTAACTGTTAACTAATGTTCTCATATAGTAAAACTCGAACACTTTTTCCTCCAATAAAACCGGGGTTGAAATTTTATCCTACTATTAAAGCATATTTCCTTTATAAAAATATTTTTGAAGATTCAAATTCAGAGGCTTATTTGTAGAACGCATTCTCTTCTTGTTTTATCCAATAGAAAATTATTCTTGTTGAGCAAAAGGGCAATTCAATATTAGAAGTTACAGAAAATTTAAAACAATATATATACATATGTATGTAATTGGCGCGTACACCCTTTTTGGGTGTTTGGCCGTGCTTCTCATCCTATTTGTGGTGTGCGTCTTGATGTGGTTCCACAAATGGAGGGACCTACAGTTTCAAGCCGACTCCGAACGGTAGATATTTTTTATGAGGAGCTTTTTCATGGCAGAAATACACTCGGAGGTTGGCCATTGACTGCCGAGGGGCGACCGCTATTAATATAGAAAAAACTTTTCCTTCCGACTACGGCGGCAGCGATATGTAATATTATATAACAGAATAATATACGTATTTCTATCTTTCAGAGTAAAACAAAAGTAAAAAGAGTCTTATCAGTCAGAAAATGAAATGTACCACATCAAAAGGCACTTCAAAATGTTTATAAATCAGTATTTGATTCTTTACAAAATGGATGCAACCATTAAGATTATTGAAGAATTTTGAGTGGATTAATTCGAAAGATTTTAAATATTTGCAATGTAGTGTTGAGTTTTTAACCAAAATTAGAAATTATGGGAAATTATTTCTCCAGTATTGCCATTTACTTACATACTTATTTATAGTCGGAAGATGATAGGTTAGGTTAGGTTAGCCTGGTTGGCAATAAGCCACGCATAGACCTTTTGGTGCCTAGCGATACCAGATGGAGACCGACCTCTATGAATACTGAAAGTAGACATCATGTAGGACGTCTTCCAGATCCTCAAACAATGGGGCTCCTTGATATTTTAAGCGCGTTTTTAATAATGCCGGACAGAGGCACAGAATGTGTTCTAAAGTTTCCTTAACCTCCTCTCTGCATTTCCTGCATTTGTCCGCGTTAGCAATCCCTATCTTGTACACATGTGCAGCCAATAGATTATAACCTGTTAGCATACCTATGTATAATAGTTCTGCATTCCTTTCGCGAGAGCGTAGGTACGAATTGAGTCAGTTTTTTTGTCGTTAGTTCTACACATAACTTTTGCTGTTTTGCATGTGGTCAAATTAGTCCACCTAGCTTCCACTAGCTTTTTCATGAAGTCGTCCATTTCGTTGTATATATTGTAGTATTTAGCGGTTTTGGTACGTCATTCTCTTGATCAAATGGTAGTCTAACAGCACTTTTTACTATCTCATCTACTATTTCGTTCGTTTTAGAGCCGTCTGTATAGATGTGAAAAGTTCTATGGCCAGGCATCATGCCATCCCTCCATTTCAATTGTATTACGAAACCTTCTCTCCCAATTAAAGTACGAAGTCATGTAGCCTGTGCATCTTGAACTCCTCTTTCCTATTGAGCTGTGTCCGAAGGTTCTACAGGTGAATACTCCAGCAGCCACCAACCTCCCTGCGGATTTCTCTGCCAGATTTTCCGCAATAAGGTCAATAGGTGGCATGCTGAGTATCATTTCCGGTGCCGCCGTTGGAGTGGTTTTCATCGCTCCTGTTATGCACAGAGCAGCGAGTCGCTGAATCCTTTCCAGTGGCATTAAGTATGTCAGTTTTCTTGTCGCAGTCCAGCATACTAAGGCCCCATACAACAATATCGGTCTAACTACCGCCGTGTAGCACCAATGCATCAGAGAGGGTATTAGACCCCAAGTAGCGCCCAGCATTCTTTGACTGGCCTTTTTCACCCTTTCCTCAACATTGTGCTTCCACAGCAATTTACTGTCCAGTATTACTCCGAGGTGTATCGCCTGATTTTTGAGAAGTAGTTCGTTGTTGCCTAGCTTCGGAAGGTTCCACGCCGGGACCTTGTACTTCCTAGTAAAAAGTACCATGCCTGTTTTTTACGCGTATATCCCTAGCTCTGCGCGAGATGTCCATTGGTGTACCGTTTTAAGTGTGTTATTCATCACATTACTGATGGTGTCCAGGTACTTTCCCATAATTACTGTAGCTATGTCATCTGCATATGCTATTAGTTTTGGTGCCCCTTCGTCAAATTTATTAAGCAGTTCATGTGCTACAAGTAACCATAATAGCGGGGATAGTACCCCACCTTTTGGAGTACCTCTGCATGCATATTTGGTGACGCTCTCATCGTTTCACTCCGCTCTTATCTTTCTGCTTGCTGATAGCTGCCTTATCCATAGATAAACCGCGGGTTGCACATTAAGTGACTCTATGCTATTTAAAATAGTATCTCTTGTCACGTTGTTAAAGGCCCCTGATATATCTAAAAAATACTCCTAGAGCATACTCCTTATATTCTAACGCCTTTTCTATGTTTGATACAAGTGAGTGAAGTACAGTTTCAGTAGATCTGCCTTAAGTGTAAGCATGCTGCGCCTTGAATAATTCGTCCGGCGCAATTGTGTCTCTAATGCATGTATTCCTTCGAGTAGAGAGGGTTGTTTTTCCCGCTTTTAGAATAAACCCAACTCTCGCTTCTCTCCATAATACAGGAACGTAGCTGAACCTCAAGCATCCCTTGAATATCGTCCTTAACCATGGTACCACAAGAAGGCTTACCTTTTGGAGCATGGCTGGGAAGACTCCATCCAGTCCTGGCGATTTATATGGGTCGAAACTTTATATAGCTCATTCTATCTTGTTGGTCGTAATTACGTTCGTCGGGATGTCATGCACAATATCTCTTCTAGGTACGAGATCTGTAGTGTTTGCACATCCTGGAAAATGTATGCTGACTAGGTCTTCTATAGAGTCCTCACAACTGTCAGCCCACTCCCCGTTAATTTTTCGTATTGTTCTTGGCATAGACGGATTCTTAGATAGCAGTTTTCTAAGTCTAACCACCTCATAATTGTCTTCCATAATGCTATAGAAGTGTTTCCAAGATTCTCTCTTGGCTCTACGTATTTCTTTCTTATATACTTTCCAACAAAACTCATTGTCAGCGACTTTGGCTAACCTATATAATTCATGTCGCCTTTGTGCTCCTAATTCCTTGTTCAACCAAGGAGGCTTCACCTTACGTTTATTACGTGTTGGCGGGCAGGATCTTTTGTAGGCTTTAACGAGAGTAGTTGCAAACAATTCAACCCCTTTCTCAAGTGCGATGTTTGACTTGTATTTCCGGGATATCATTGGTGTTTTTGACAGTATATCCAAAAACAAGTCCCAGTTCGTAGTCTTAGGGTTTGTAAAGGATATATTTTTGTGATTTGAGCTAAATATAACCTGAAAGCTTATGTATCTGTGAACAGTGAATGAAGGCCTACTCAACACTTCCCATTCCTGTACCATAACATGCTTGGTTGTGTAGAGTGTTAAATCAAGTACATTCTTCGAGTTTGGTCTAACGTGTGTTGGTTCTTCACCTCTATTAGCTATTTCTAGGCTACTCTGAAGAATATAGTTAAATAGTGACTCACCTCGGGTGTTTATGTCTGCACTACCCCAGACCGTGTGATGTGCGTTAGCGTCAGTTCCTACCACTAGAGCGTGCTTCTTTCTGGCAGCTGTTTCTACCAGCTTTCGAAGTTCTATCTGTGGTGCTTCTTCATCATGTGGCATATAGAAAGACCCAAAGAGTAACGTCTCATTCTTGCAGCCTTCCAGCGCCACCACTGTCAGATCGTCTGAAGAGAGATTATGATCAATATAAGAACATATACTTTTTTTAACCATGTGTCTTTGACCGGAGTCTATATTGCCCGATGCTATCCATGGTTCCTGGACTAGAGCCACATCGTAGCCGACTCCCTCGGCTGAGGCGTTCTTACTCTTGTGGAGGTTTATCTGAAGGACCTTTAGCATATGGCCTCAATACCTTCTCGGGGTTGGATACTTTCCCAAGCTCACTCTTCAGCACTTCCTGTATATTGAGGGAGGCTTCCAGGATCTCTTCTATACCGATTTCCTTTTCCACCTCCCCCGCAACGAGCGTATTGTGGTTGTCGTCTGCCGGGTTGTGCTTTTTAAGGCGAAGGTGCACGCTACCAACTCCTCAAACCATGCTCCCGAATCGTGCGTAAAGCAAGTCCCCTGCCGACTTATTTATCTGGATAATCTTGGCCTCCATCAGCAGTTGCTGGTTTTGCCACGCTCAACACTTTATAGTCGCCTGTCGGCACGTCCGTGTTTTATCTCTGTAGCAGTCGCAGTGCATTTTCCGGTTTCACCACTCGCGGAATGAAAACCTTTGCCTTTGCTATTGAGGGACTGCAGTTGCGATGTACAATTTCAAGTGGGGACCCCCCCACAGGCCGTGAAGCGTTTTTACTGCTTCCTTTAGCCATGTGAACGTGGGGTCATCCCTACATTTAATAATTTTGACGCCGCTGAACCACCCTGCTCCGTCAAATGCTGGTATGTGTGCGTTCGGCTCTGCGTCCATTTTCGTAAATAGAGTTTCCAGTAGCTTCATTTGCGTTACCTTCCACCGTTCCTGCGACATTCGTCCCAGCTTGTCACTACGGTCAGTGAGTGCCACTATCAGATGTTTCTTAACGATTTCACTGGCCGCTGCCGCTGCTTTCGACGGCGTAGGTCCTTCCTCGTATCCGTTTTTCGGTTTAGCCATCTCGTGCCTATGCTTTTGCTTTTTCGATGGCACTGAAGCCTCCAGAACGCTGCCTCTTGATGGCTAGCTTTTCTTCGATTTTGTTAGCATACTTCTGAGTGGAGGCTGCGAATTTTGGTTTTTCTGCGTAGAAGGCCCAGCCATTTTCTATCTCCTCCCTGGCCCAAGCCAACCGTTCCTCCTCTTGCTTCCTCCTCTTCCCGACGCTTTCGTGGTCCAAGTCTTCGTTTACAACGGCTCCGTCGCGACGAAGAGCGTTATGCGTGTGTTTGGCAGTAGCATTGCAACCACTGTAACCTGTAACCATTGGAAGTTTCATCGCTTAAGTTAATTTTTGTATTCATCTTTTTCGTACGACGACCTGCTCGACGAGGCGTGCGCAGTGGTCTATTTAAGTAAAGGGGAATTCAAACGGTCAACCACGGCGGCGCCAGATGCCATGGCAAGGCCACAGTTACTTCCTAAGTAACTCCCGGTATTAGAAAGGCGCCGTTTAAATAAATTTTCATAGAAAATAAGGCCCGCGAGTCGTGGAGTAAATCTTTTCACTTTTGCTATTGGGTATATGGATTTTCCGAATAATTGAAAATTTGTCAATTCCTCCACAGAATGCAAATGGTGAAAGAGGCGTTTCCTCAGTAACTGCTCAGTGAACTAAGGAACGAAATAGACTTTCCATTTCCGACCAGACCATGCGTTAATTCAATAATTTTAACTCCATATAACTTCAAAATGTGATTTATAAGAAATTTTATTATTTATTATTTTATACATAATAAAATTATAAAAAATGTGAAAAATAGTAAATTCAAAATTTTATGCTTCAGGGCTTGGCTCAAACTTAATTGATGATTTTTATTAATCGAATCATTGAACTATCATTTTTAAAAAGGTGACTTGCACGTTCAAAAGAAAAATATTGTATTTTTTCTTAAATTTTCAAAATCGAAAATCTTGGAAACGGTTAAGTTTCGGACATCATGTAATATAAGAAAGGTAATCGGCAATTACCTCAGTTCAGAGTTTTTCTGGTAATCCTGTATAGTTACTCGCACCTTCGTGCTTGCTTAATAATTGAATTCTAAAATTTGCGGTTACTGTTTACTAACAAATTGTATTGAAAATATACATATAACATTATAATCGTATAGTCAGTATAATCTGCATATCTTTATTACTATGAATACGACCAGGAAACGTTGGTTGCTTGGTTAAAGTGGCGATCCTCGTTACCAACTTGTTTAACGGTTATTTGCAGCATGACTATATTCAGTCTGTGCTGTTTAACAACCTTATTAGGTTTTTGAAGTCTAAACCAGACAGTTGTTCGAGACTCTCGAACAGCGGTTAGCCCAGGGTTAACATAGGGCAGGGCACTTACAAAGGAAATTGAAGATTGTTTCCTTTTTCTCCGGGAAAATTGTGAGGGATACCCATTTAGACTGCTTGTTCTCCGATAGACCAAAAGCCAGTTATGACTGCCGATAGTCTCCAGGCATCCCATCGTTTCATGTTTATCACTGTCGACCATTGCTTGTGGTTGTAGGTGGGCCATAACGTTCTGCAAATTTTGCATTTCGTCTGGTCCCTCCATCTACAATCCGCGACTCGGAGGTAATTTAGTGAAATTGTATTCTTGACTGCATGCTAATGGTGTGAATACCGATTCTACAAGAGCGTTATTCATGGCAGATCCCATGCCTTTTCATTACTTCCAATGTTCCGATGTCACGGGACCCAGATTAAGGTAACTAGGCAACGTAAGTTCCAATGAATTTTATATTGAATATGATTACTACTACAAAAAAAGTATTGTAATGCAATGTTTAAGTGATATACTCCTTTAAGTTTTTTTGTTATTATTACTGTTATTAAAGGTATTTGTTCATGAAGAATTTATGCTCAGTTATTGTAATTTTTTTAATGTTGTTTTTGTTTTTTGTTATTATTACTGCTATTAAAAATATTCATTCATGGCACTTCAACCCCATGCAAACATTGAGGTATCCTCACAAGGTAAGTTCGCTATAGAAGCTAATTTATTTTTTTTCTTGCGATATACTGGTTAGAAGTGCCCAGTTTTTTGTTGCTGCATCATTTTTGTTTGTTTACATTCTCATTGAAATTTTGAAATTCGATTAACTAAATTGCAAAACCAAAATACACGTACCTAAATGTCGTTGATGCGAAGTCATCTTCTTTGAATTAGCCTGCAATACGTTGTATGATCGACATTATTGAGCATCGTTAAACTGAGTTCTAAGAGTTCCGGCGGTCTCAGCAACTGACAAAGCGAGGTCTAGAAACAATACTCGTATAATCGAAAAGTTGTAATTTTGTTTCAGTTTGTTAACACTATTGCAGCAAAATTGTTCAACTGAAATAAATATTATAACCATTGAACTTGTACGTGAGCATGTTAACATATAAATTTTAAGTAATTACATATACCTTTACAACTTTGATACCTTATATTTTACATGAATCTATTACTCGTGCTTTATTCAAATAACTGAAAAAAAATAAATAAAAAGATATTTTCGAATCTAACATTCAGGCTCGTAACAGCGCTGTTAACTTTGAAGTCAAAAATGAGAGCGCAAGAGTTATGTACATATGATACATACATAGGTATGTAAGTACTCATAATTGGCTTTCGTTTTATTTGAAAGTTGCATATGCGTGAATTTAAGTTGAAAACGGTGTATTGTTAAGAAATATTAATTTATTTTATAATGATTGAGAATGAGACATTTATTTGGAGGTCTTGCCATCAATTTGCAATTGAGAAAATTGAATTTATCAGGAGTTCCATAAATATGCTATCAGTTTGCTAAACTTCTCCAATCCGATCCCTTCTTATGATTCCCGTTTGATTTTATTTAATTTTAATCAAGTCTTTAGAAAGTAGAAGGTCTATACTCTTTCTCTCTGCCCTTTGTTTTTAGAGTAATTAAAAGAGAAATTTAATGATCATCTCTGTTGCGGATCACTCACTTCCATATCTCTTTTGGAACTGTATGCAACACTTACCCATTTTATCTTAAATTGTTTAAAACGAATTATGCGCGTAGTGCTCCTTTTATCAGCGCACTTAGAGAATTTAATGAGATCTCGAGTTATATTTCGCTTGACTTTTCGGTGTCAAAGAAGGAATCTTATGAATAATAATATTATAGTAATTAGAGTCCATATTTGTTTGAAGAGGTCTATAAAAACTATTATATGTTCTAGAATTTAAATGCAAAAATTAAGTGTTATGAAATGCTAAAGCCGACGTGCAAGCATGATTCCTTAGTTGAATACGGTTGTTGTTGTTGTTTAATATTTCCACTGAAATGATTACTGACCAGCAGCGTTTTACTATCACTGTCTCGTGGGATGATGTCTTTTTTTGTTTCCAAGTCAGATCCATTTAGTGAGGTTCAAGTATAACAGCAAATCCTTTATCTCGATGTCTGCGATCTCCTTAGTTTGCTGTAGGAAAGGCTTACCGAAGGAGCGGAGTCGTGCCCTAGCTAGCCCCGGACATTCACATAAATAGTGGGAAAGACTTTCTTTCGCCCCTTCCGCTTGACTGCTTCTGCAGATGGGATGGAAGGGGAGGTTGAGGTTGGCTGCATGCCCCCTGCTTTCCAATGACCTGTGTGGGTTGTAGTAATGCGTGAGATGTTTGGCCGAGAACATCCTAACAGGTGATTTGTCCTTTGGATTTTGTATGACGGCTATGTGTTTTTTGTTGTAATACATGTAGTTATTTGCTTCCATTTTCCTTTTAATGTGTTCAGTGAGGTGGAGACTGCCACCGCCTCTGCTAAGTCTAGTGTTGAACCCTTTCTTGCTAGTTTATCCGCTATCTCATTACCCCGTATGTTCCTATGACCTGGAAGCCATATCAGAGTAATTTCAAGCCAATGACTAAGCAATTCCAGCTCTTCTCTACACTGTAAGACCAGTTCGGATGAAATGGAGTTGGAGTCTAGCTGCCTGACTGTCTGAGATGATAGCTACTTTTGCACCAACTTCCTTATAGAGCTTTAATGATTTGCATGCTTCTCTGATCGCTAAAAGTTCTGCCTGGAACACGCTGACATAGTCAGGAAGACGAATTGACTGAGATAAGTTGCATGGCTCCGAATGGAAGCCAGCTCCCACAGCACAGTTCATCTTAAAACCATCGGTATAGATTTCGATATCGTATCTTCCAATCACCTTCCCTTTGCTCCTTCGTAAAGCCTTTCTTGAAGTTAAGGTCGGGGACTATGTAGTCTGATCTGTTTTTGAGCAGTGGGGTCCCTGTAGGAGGATTTTACTGTGACCGTACGACCTTGTTGTCCATATTTCTATGTCTCTGAGTCTCACCGCGCTGCAAGTAGCTATTATTTTAATGTGTAAATCTTATGGTAGCAGATGAGTTAGTACATTGAGCGCTTCAGTACGACTGGTGCTAAGCGCTCCTGTAGTTAAGATACACGCAGTTCTTTGTATCTTGTTCAGCTTAGTTTTGTTGTATTTCTTTTCTGTTGCAGGCCACCAAACTAGTGCCGCATATATTAGTATTGGCCTTATAATGGCTATGTAGAACCAATTGGATAGTTTTGGTTGGATACCCCATTTTGTACGCACAACTTTCTCTTACACGTGTAACGTGTTACGGTAATATTTAAAATTCTTAAAAATTTGTTGTATTTTGAGTTTGACTGGTGCTAAGCGCTCCTGTAGTTAAGATACACGCAGTTCTTTGTATCTTGTTCAGCTTAGTTTTGTTGTATTTCTTTTCTGTTGCAGGCCACCAAACTAGTGCCGCATATATTAGTATTGGCCTTATAATGGCTATGTAGAACCAATTGGATAGTTTTGGTTGGATACCCCATTTTGTACGCACAACTTTCTCTTACACGTGTAACGTGTTACGGTAATATTTAAAATTCTTAAAAATTTGTTGTATTTTGAGTTTTAAATGTAATAATAAACATTAACCAAGGTTTGTGTCGAATGATGATCAGTCAGTTATCGACGCTGATAAACCTCCTTCCAACACATGCCGAAATTTTCTACGATTAAGGTAGTAACTGAAGTAGCTGTTTTCATGAGTGGCGGAGAAAAGGGCCTCCAACATACCTCAGAGCAGTATCGGAATTGATGTAAAATGATATCTTACATATTGATTGACATAAATGCGTAAAACAATACTTCCATCACCATTTTCTGGCTGACAATTTTTAACTTTCGCAAACCTGAATGGCGAGAAATTACTGCATAGCCTTTTAATGTTACTATAGTTTAAAGTAGCACAGCCTCCCTTAATATAGAGGAGTTACAACCCTCCGAGGCCACCGTAGCCGAATGGGTTGGTACGTGTCTACGTACGTCCGAATCTCGGTGAAGCACCAAAATTAAGAAAAAGTGTTTTCTAATAGCGGTCGCCTCTCGGCATGCAATGACAAACCTCCGAGTGTATTTCTGCCATGAAAAAGATTCTCATAAAAAATATCTGCCATTAGGAGTCGGCTTGAAACTTTAGGTCCCTCCATGTGTGGAACAACATCAAGAGGCACGCCACAAATAGGAGAGGACCTCGGCCAAACACCCATAAAGGGTGTACGCGCCAATATATATATATATAAACTTATAGGCAATAAGTGGGTTACTGTCTATTGTTAATAAATGAGGGGAGCTGCCATTCCGTGCAAACTTTTAAATACTTTGAAAGTATATTAATAAAGGCACAGATACACTTTTTTCCAAGGAATTCAAAACAATTCTTATGAAATTCAAAAATATCCTTGCACTTTTGACGTTGCAATTCAAGAGCGAAATCCACCTGAAAAACTAAAATAATGGCATTCTATACGAAAACGCTCCTTTATTATGAAATGCCTTCTTATTAGACGTGGGATAATTATTAATTTTCTGGAAGGAAGCACCGAATAGCTGTTGAGGGGAATCGCGGTTTCAAACGGGTTTCCCTCTTGGGGGAGTTTATTATATATGTATGTATAGCTCAGTCAATTAAAAGGTTTTTATTGCGCTTCTTACTTAACAATATTCGGAGCCCATCTGCTATCAAATGTTTGAGGACTGTAAATGGTGTGTACTTTCTAAACTATATGCCAAGAACTTGGACTTTTAGGTCTTCTGGGAGTATGTAAATTCAAGAATGGCTTCGGTGAAGACTTCCTTTCCAGAGAACGTCCTAGACGTAACGTTCTTAATTTATTAATTTCTGAAGACTTTTTCAACCAAGGTTTGATAAAATTAATGGTACGTTTAATTTAAGGTTTCGTTACGGTTTGATTTAAATCGAGGAAAAAGCTATAGGTCTTTAGGAAAAATATTTCAACTATCATATTTTGGCTTTTCTTCGCAAGAGCGTCATCTTCAGCGAACGGAGTCGCCATTTGATCTAATTTTCGGGCGTTCATGTGACATATAAGGGGATATCTGAGAAGTAATATAACGAAAATACAACGTCACACGGGCAGCCAACATTTATATGTATATAAGAATATATAATTAGCGCTTACTCTCCTATTTGTGGTGTGAGTCTTGATGTTCTTCCACTAATGGGGCGACCTTCAGTTTAAAGCCGACTCTGAACGGCAAATTGTCTATAGTGGGGAGCTTTTTCATGACAGTAATATAACCGGAGGTTGCCTGTCGAAAGGCGACCGCTATTAAAAAACTTTTTCATTTTGGTGTTTCATGCACGGAGATTCGAACCTATGCATTTCCGAATGATACTCACGCACCAACCCATTCGGCTACGGCTAATATTTAAATACATATTTATTTTCAATTTAAAACGTTTTTATTACAATATATAAGTATGCGTTATGCGTCTTCCTTCTTAGTCTTTATTGCTCTATCAAGCAAAACGTTCATCAAATAACTCTATGCTATACAATAACATACATCTGAAACGCGCTGGTTATCTTTAAAGCTAAATACACACCAGGCAACCGTTGAAGCAACGGTTGCAGCAACGTGTTGCCTTTATTTAAGAAACACGTTGCGACCGTTGCTTCAATCTCAGTATTGTGTATAACTGTGGTGCAGGAAAGGTACAAGCGGAAGATACGTAAAATTAAATTTTTTAAATGATCGACGAAATGCGTAAAATTACTTCTCTTATTATAATTGACGAACTTTTGTACGAAAATGAGGAAGAAGAGATGCAACAAAAGAAGAGAAAAAGGGAGAGGCTGCTGAAAGAACTGAAGGAAAATGAGCCAACGGACTATAAAAATTACATGAGGATGGACGAAGCCCTGTTTAGAAAATTGTTGGACTTTGTAAAGGCCAAAATAACGAAACAAGATACCATAATGAGAGAGGCAATATCAGTAGAAATTAGACTGGCAATAACTTTGCGGTATCTTGCAACAGGAAACGCTTTTGCGGACTTGAAATTTTTATCAATTTTATTGTATTCATTTTTTAATTGTTCGTATGCTTTTTTTTAAATTTTTGTTTTTATATTTTTCACTACTTATGTATATCCCACAGCTCTCTCAAATTTTTATATTCGTTAATAAAATTAACATAATTTTCATTATTTTCAATTGCCATTTTTTCCTTTTTCACTTTATTTTACTCCGCACGAACCTTCTTCTTCGCTTGTTTTCAACGAACTGAACGAGTAAAAGCAGTACACAATGATACACACGAAGCAACGGTTGCAGCAACCTATCCCAAAAATCAAATTTATTTGATATTTCAGGCAACGGTTGCAGCAACACGAAAATCATTGGCAACACAGCTACACACGAGGCAACGGTTGCTTCAACATGGCCGAGTTGCTGCAACGGTTGCCTGGTGTGTATTTAGCTTAAAGGCAACGGTATGGAGGTATAACAATTTTACTTCGCTGCTAATGTTGACAAAATAGACAGCGTAAAAAATATTCTTCGTATCTTAAACGAGAAAAGTTCGATTTGTTTTTGTAAAGTATCATATATGCTCCAATTTATTAATAGACTGAATAAAATTTAAATTTTTAAAGTGATGTATATTTTTGTGAAGCTGGAATGTACAATTGTAGACAACATAGAAGAAGTAGATTATAAAAAAACTCAAATTCATTGAAAAACTACCAGATTTTTACAAGAGCTTAAGCAAAGTATAACCTAATCAAATGTCATATTTCTCATCTAAAAATATAACGTTTAGTATGTGATCAAATTAAACCACAATTAATATTAACAAAATTTAAATTTTATGGATCCCAATAAGTTGTTGGAAAAAGCTTTTTACATATCGTCCTGTAAAAGTTTCCATGCATAATCCATCAGGACACGAAAATTACGTATTTTAATATCAAAAGATCTATTTCTACATACCTGCGTATGTATGTAAATTCGTTTCACTCTTAATGTACAGACTTACCGCACTCAGTCACATTTTCTTAAAAAAAATTTAAACAGAACAATATTGAAGAAGAAAAATTAAAAAAACTTTCGGCTCAGGATTATTTAAGTATTGAACCTCAAATAATCATGCGAAAGAAAATGAACTCAAAAATGTGTAACTTTGGTATGCAAATTGTGCTCTTTAGTAATACAAGCAAAATTAATCATCCAATTTCGTTTCTGAATAACTTTTTTTATTCGACACATAAAAAAGTGATTTTGAGTGGTGTAAATCTTTATTTGGGTCTTTGAAAAGATGATATCTGTCAAGCGGCAGCCGCTAGTGTTGATACCCATTTGTGCCCGTTTGATTGCACTTTTCATGACTTTATGCAAGATTTCCGTTGACAACTATTCACATCGCTGTCGAATAATCTCCTTAAGAAAGAAGAGAGGGTAAATTTAGAAGTTAATTAAACAAAAGTTATCGAATTCTCGATCAATATAAGATAATCGCTGTCTTATTAATTTCATAGAAATAAAGCAAAAAATAGAAAAATGCTTCTGGCTTTTTACTTGGCCAATATTTTTGTAAACGGTAGTATTTAATTCCCTTGTTTGTTTAACGAAGAAGTTGACTTTGACGACATACATATGTATTTAATCCTGCCATAAGTTCTGATACAAGTTCAGTCCGTTATAGATATGAAATTATGATATTGTTTTTAATGAAGTTTTATTTAATTATGTAGATATTAAAAAATCAAGCCTGCAGTTTTCATTCAAAATCATTACCGTTTGCGGCCATTCAGCTTTGTAGCACGCACGGTTTCCATGGGTATGGGCGTCGCTGCTCGAACCAAGGATTGTTTGAGGTTTTCCAAATTTCTGACCACATACTGTAATCCAATGGATTCAGATCTGGACTTCTAGACGGAAAACCTTCTGTGGCTATGAACCCAGAGATATTGTGTTTTAGTCATTGCAGGGTGGTTTTTGCCTAATGGGCTGAACGCTCTTCATTGAATAGAGTACTGCTCAACTGCTTTACCACGCGTACTAAGACATCCTCCTGGTACACTTTTGCTCCTTTTTCGCAGGAATGAAGCATTGAAACGTCTTTATGAGACACTGGATGGTTGCCACGCTGAACCCTTGAAAGAACATTTTTTTGCGTCTTTAGATGTTTTGACATAGATTTTATCGTTTTTCTTATTAAAAACTTTTTCAACAGTGAACATTTTTCTCTTCTGTGAAAAGAATATTTTCATGACCGTTGAACGCGAAGTTGACCAATTCAGCGACGGAAGGCTTTCATGTGGAGATTATCTCTAACTATCCTTGACATGACCTGATCGATACATTCATTTCTCTAGACACGGTTTTCTGATTTCTTATGGCATCTCTGCGAATTCTTTCCCGAACGGCTTTTATGGCTGCACTGGTTCGAATCACGCGAGGATGACCACTTCTTTTTCTGCCTGTCACTCCAGACGTTTGGAAAAAACGATTGATCGTGCGGTAAACAAACATTCTCGAAATAATATAATAAGGTTTTTCAGTAATTGGTAAATCTCACTTGCACTTTTACCTCACTTTTGTAATTCAATCACTTCAATGCCATCCTTTCCAAATCCGTTATATAGTTCTTTCAAGTTATCGAGGGGTAATAATATTTAGTTTTATCTCATATACTAGGTTCTTCAATAAGTTTTGCGGTTCGCTCAGAAAGGGCGTTGCTACTAGCCACAATTTCTATCGACGTGTCACAGTATTTTCTAAATCAAATATCGTGCAGTAATTGAATTTTTATTTTTGGAAGGTTTAAAAGCAAGGTAAATTTACGAACGAATGTTGAAAGTGTATAAGCACTTCTCGCCAGCAATTAGCAGAGTAGAAAAATGGACTGCTGAATTTGAACATGCAACCACAAACGTCGTAGAAAAAATACAGGATATTGTATTGGAAAATCGTCGAGTGACTGAAAAAGATTTAGTGAAAGCCCTATGCATCTCATTTGGCAGAGTAAACAATATTTTGACTGAAGTATTGGGTTTCATGAAGCTGTGTGCACAATGGGTGCCGCATTTGCTACCAGTGGTACAACAACACGCGACTTTCTCAGCAACATTTAGAGTGTTTTCGAAAGGATAAATTGGATTTTGTGCATCGATTCATCACTACAGATGCGACTTGGGTCTATCACCATGATCTTAAATCAAAACAAGTGGTTAAAAAGTGACGTGAGAAGCAGGCTTCGAAGCGAGTTCGTGTCCAGAAGTCGACCAAGAATGTGTATCATCATTTTTTGAGACGCGAAAGGAATTTTGTTTGTGGATTACTTGCAAACTGGTAAAACAATAAGTTCTTAATATTATTGAAACCTTTTAGACCAGCTGAAGAAAACAATTCCTGAAAAACCCCCAGCTTGCTAACGACAAAAATTATTTTTCATCAGGACAATGTACCGTGTCTAAAACCTATGAATTAAAGTTCGAATTGTAGGAGCATTCACCGTATTCATCAGATTTGGCCACTAGCGACTTCCATCTGTTTCCAGACCTAAAAAATATTTACGCGTGGAAAAGCGTTTTTCATCAAATGATGAGATGATAGCAGCAGTGAGAGCGTATTTTGCATCCCTTCCAGATTCTCACTTCAGGGATGGAATTATTAAATTGGAATCTCGTTGGAAAAAGTGTATTGATATTCAGGGAGACTATACTGAATAATAAAGTATATTTCAAGCCATAAAATTGTGTTTTTCTTATCGAACCGTAAAACTTATTGAACAATCTAGTACATATGAACAATCTTCTTTAGTGTTCTTTTTGGGTGCATTATATTATAATATTGTTGTTGTTGTAGTAGGAGTAACTTTTCCCTGTCAGTGTAGTGTAACCACCGGTCGTCTTCGCCTAGCTCATCTAACGGTAGGCCCAGGAAACTAGCTGTGTCGACAGGTTGGGTCCAGACGGAGAGGTCTGTTAGATGAGTGGGTTTGCGGGGCCATGTGAAAAGGTGGTTAGTGTCGTGCGGGGTGCCTTCACATGTCGGACATATGTTTAGTATGTCGGGGTCGATTCTGGATAATTAGGAGTTTAACCTGCTACAGTATCCAGAACGTAGTTGTACCAAGGTTACAGGTATGCGCGGGACTCTCGGTGAAGTTGGAGCTCTTCGTCTGCGATTGGTGCTGGTTGGACTCCGATAACGGCATTCGGGGGTCGGGAGTTTAAGAAGGTGGTAATGGTCTCCCGACGAATGTCGTTTATGGTCTGTCTGCACACTGTACGATCCAGCAGCTGTCTGTCCGTTTTGTCTTGGATCTCGTCCGCGTAGTTGAGGAAATGCCTCCTGACGTGCCTAGGAGGTGGCTCAGGCTGAAGCAGGTGTCTGCAAGGGTGAGGCCTGCGGTAAAACCCTAGCAGAAACTGCTTGCTGAGCAGTTTGTTATGCTCCCTCACGGGCAGCATGTGGGCCCCGTCGTGCAGGTGTTCTATCGGTGACATCATAAGACATCCTGTCGCGGTCCTTAATGAAGTGTTTTGGCAGCTCTGAAGCTTCGTCCACAGCGAATCACTGATTCTAGGCGACCACGCAGGCGCAGCATAGTTTAGAACCGGTCGGCCTATTGCTTTCAACGTTCACCTTAAGTTGCAGCTTGACCTCCTTTGTCCAAGTGGTGAAGAGGGTCGCCGTGGATTTAGTGGGAGAAAGTTGTAGATTCCTCGCAGTGAAGAAGCGAGAAGGGCAGGCGAGGTAGTCGTTTACTTTGGAACATTGCCCGACGCCATTACCGTACAGTCGTCAGCGTAGGAGGCCAGGGAGACTCCCTCTGGTGGCTGGTGGAGTGAAAGGACACCACCCTGCGGAACTCCTTGCTTTATTTTCTTCTGTTTTGATATTTGGTCTCGAAATAGTACCGACGAATGACGACCACTCAGGTAGTTTGCGGCCCACCTCTTCAGCTCTGGTGGGAGTGTCGACTGTAAAATGTCATCTAATAGCGTGGCATGACTGTGTTGAAAGCCTTTTAGGTTCAACGCTACTAGGAAAGTCCTCTCGCACGGGCGGTTTTGGTTGAGCCCGCGGTTTACCTGGGTGTTAATGACGGTGAGTGCCGTATTGGTGCTATGTACTCTTCGGAAACCATGCTAGTGCGAGGCTGGGGTATGGTGTTTCGCGAAGAGTGGGAGTAGAAGGGCTTCAAGAGTATTCACTGCTGGGGAAAGGAGAGTTATCGGACGATAGGACTCCCTAATTTCCACTTATGGGAGTGGCCATAGACAAATTGAAGACCTTGGTGAGGTATTCTACTCCCAATGGCCCAAGGTTTTTCAGCATCAGCACATTTAGTCCGGGCCAATGGCTTTGGATGGTTTCATGTGGTTGATGGCCCCCTGAACTTCATTGCTGGAGAAAGTAAATGGCGCACTGTTGTTCGGCAGTTTGTGCAGCCGTCTGCTGGCACGACGTTTGGATCTGTTGACCGGAGGATGCAATATAAATTGCCGGCTCAAAAACCTCGCGCATCTCTTCAGATCCGACTAAGTACAATCACTGAAGGTGATATCCACCTTATTGTAGTGTTTCGTCGTGCTAGGCAGGAATCTTACGGTTGACCAGAGATTGCTCATAGCAGTGGTGAAGTTGCAAATCTTCAGATCTTCTTTCTATTTGTTCCACTTATGTTGGGTGACCGGTTGCCGAATCTCCAAATTGAGATCCTTTATCCGATGATCCCCGGGATCGGCCTGGAGTAGGAGATCACGCTCGTTCGCCAGAACAGCTGCCTCAGCTGGGAAATCGGGGCGGGTATGAAGCGAGCCGCGGCGGTTATGATCACCCCGCGTTCGCCTGCGCGCACATCGGTGGGAATGGGGAGAGCGGCAAAGAAGCCCTCAGTAAATTCGGCGAATCTAGTCCAATCAGCTTTGTTAAAGTTGATATATGACCGATGATCCGCGGAAACAAATTCGGCAGGTTTCTCGATCGAGATGATAATGGGCAAATGGTCTGATGCAAGCGATAGCATAGTGGGTGCGTCGTCGTTTGCAGTGCTGAACGTCGAATCGTCTATCTGCTTTGCCAATAGTTGTCCTCTACAATCGTTTGGCAGGTTTGAATGCCAATGATCGTGATGCGCATTAAAGTCACCTACTACCAATCGGTTTTCACCGCTGTTGAGCGTACCTATATCAGGGTGATATCCGGGCGGGCAGCAGGTGACAGGGGGTATGTAAACGTTATATATTTCGAGCTCGTCATGGCCTGATTGGGCAGCTTTTCTTGACATTCTAAGGTGTTGTCCCTGCGGTCGATGCCGTCATCGATGAGACGATACTGCACTGTATGTATTAAAAATATTTGCCTTACATCAAACTACTAGCTTATAACATTGAAGACAGTTACAAGAGCACATGCATATGTGTGTACATACATATGTATGTATATGTTTTAACAACGATGTATTATTGTCGAATTGCCAATTCTTTTTACTTCTTTTTTAGTTCTTTATAAATACTAATTCTTAATTGAAAGCATAACATATTATACAAATTTTTCTACTTTAACAATACAGAACATCCGAAAATCGTTTTCTTATATATTTTTGTTATACAGATGAAAGACTGATATATTTTGGGACAGAGAAACTTTTTAAGTATTTCGAAAACGTTAATCATTATTTTTAAACCAGTGTAATTGCTCTATTAGTAAATTACAAATTAAAATTCAAACTACCCCCTGGATCAGCGTCAGCTAACAGGGCACATCAACATACTTTATGCATACATATGTATGTATGTATATACATACAGTGATTGCACATAGCCTGTCGCTCGCGTATACAATATGTAAGTATACGAGGTGTGTTCAAAAAATAAGGTGAGTTTTCAAATTTTGCGGACTACGTACATTCGCCTTTCGATTACTATTTTTTTTATGCTGGTACACTCGATATTCGCGGTTTTAGCAATGTTTGTGAGAGGCATAAATAATACACGTGTTTTGCGTGTTCGGCGATTTTCTGTTATCGAATAAATGGATCAAAGAAATTCCATAAAATTTTGTAGAAAAAATAGAATTAAGTGCTCAGAAACATTTCAAATGTTGATAGTGGTTTATGGTGAGCGTACTCTGACTCAAACAATTTTTTACAAGTGGTACAAGTTTTCACAAAACGTCGAGAAGATGTGAATGACGACGCTCGCTCTGGACACCCCAGCACATCAAACCGATGAAAATGTTGCGAGTAAAGAAAATTGTTATGGAAAATCGGCGAATCACAATAAAAGAAGTTACTGAGGATGTCGGCATATCGGTTGGCTCTTGCCATGAAATTTCGGGCATGAAAATTGCTGAATTTTGACCAAAAACAACGTCGTATGAGCATCGCTCAGGAATTGTTGAATGACGTCAACGATCATCCAGATGTGCTTAAAAGTGTCATAACTAGTGACGAATTATGGGTATATGGTTGTCACATCGAAACCAAAGTCCAATCGTGTCAATACAAGAGTCCAGGAGAGCCAAGAGCAAAAAACGCACGCCAAGCTCGGTCAAATGTTAATGTTTCGCTTACTGTTTTCTTCAATTACCTTGGCGTAGTGCATCAGGAGTTCTTACCTCAAGGTCGTATGGTAAACAAGGAGTATTACCTTGAAGTTATGCGTCATTTGCGTGAAACAATACGAAAAAACGTCCGGAATTGTGGAGAAAAAATTTATGGCCAAAAACAACACCGTTTTCATGCCTCAGCAACCGTATTCACCAGATTTGCACCCTGCGAATTTTTCCTGTTCCCAATGTAAGGCGGCGTTTTGCGACGATTGATAAGATAAAAACCGAATCGCTGAGAGTGCTCAAAGACATACTAAAAATTGTATATCACAATTACTTCGACGATTGGAAAAAAATGCTGGCACAAGTGTATTATATCTGAGGGGGACTACTTCGAAGGAGATAAAATAGTAATTGATAAATTAATAAATGTTTTTTGAGAAAAATGAAAATTCACCTTTTTTTTGTATGTATTATATTTACCTTAGGGCAATAGGGTAAAATTTACCTTAGGGTCAAACGTTCTACACATACTTGATAAGTGCTCAACTTTGTATACCAAATACTTATCCCTCTTTTATTCCACGCAACTTCTAAAAACATTAGCGTAGATGATGCATTTAAAATATCCAACTTCGGCTTACAATACGTTCACATATAAGTAGATGATCTACTATTTCATGCTTAACTCAAAATCCGTAATTAAAAAGCGCGCTTTCCCATACAAAATTTCTCTCCCACAATCTGAGATTATAAAATAATCTTAGATAATAACGATACTTTTTGACATACAACCCTGTGTTTTCTGTGTTATCGATAATTATTATTACGAATGTAAGGAGAAACATCAAAATAAAAACTAAATAAAATGGATGCCGGCAAGGAAAACAGGTTTGTAGACATAATTCCAATAAAATGTTTGTAAGGTATTATTAATTATGCATTCATATAACAGAAAAACAGCGTGTGTCCTCTTATTATGATACTTATTATAAAACGTCATATGGAATTTCGAATGCGTATTGCTGCCATAATTTTTTGAAACCTCAGTAAACGTTGTTTACGGCTTTCTTCCAAATATTTGCGCAATGCCAATTGCGCAATTAGTTGGCTATTCCTTCTCCTTGTATTTCCTTCATATCGTTAAAAATTATTAAAATAACTAAAAACACCGAAATATTCCACCAAAATAACTTTTATGAAGAAAAACCTTTCACAACAGTATTGACAGCTGATTGTCAATTTTGCAGGTAGCCTGCCATACCTATGTGACTGGGTAGATTAATTTTGTTGATTTATTGGTAATTAATGCAGATGTGAACGTACTTTTAATCAATAGTATTTAAACAAATGTTGACAAACTTAAAAACTTCGTATTTTTGTACTTGTAAAGTATATTCTTTATGACGAGCTTTTTTATGGCAGAAATGCACTCGCAGGTTTGCCATTGTCTGATGCGGGGTGACCGCTATTAGAAAAAAACTTTCTATATTATTTTATGATGATCATGCACGGCGATTCGAACTTACGCAATTCCAAATGGTAGACCCACAGCAACCCATTCCGCTACGGCGGCCGGCAGGCTTAAGCAACTATATATAGTATATATATATAGCAACTAGGTCCTCTATTAATAAGTGAAATATTTCGTATTGCTGTAATAAATAATAATATAAACTATATGTACATCAAAATAGATGGCACTAGTTTTATTGCATTCACTTCCTTTTCCTTAGGTTAGGTTTGGTTGAGGCGGTTGTCCTGTGGCACACACTCAGGCTCATAGCCCATTGTGATGCCGCGTGGGGAGCTTGTTCCTATCTATCCTAAAACTAGTGTGTGCTTTTCAAAAATTTTAAAATATCTCTGATTTCTGTAGAGCTGAGATCTGCCAACTCATCGAAAAATTGTTCACCCAGAACAGTAAACCCTCGTCTAGATAGAGCAGGACAGTGGCACAGTAGGTGCGAGATTGTCTCTTCCTCGTCCTCATCTATACAACTTCTACAGAAGTCATGCCTTTGCACACCCATCCTTTGGGCATGCCTACCTATTAGGAAGTGCCCCGTTATGACTGAGATCAATGTTCTAAGACTGTGTTTATTTTGGCTTAGCAGAGATTCTGTGCGTTTAGCATTTAAATTCGGTCACAGTTGACGGGCGATTTCATTACGCCATCTTTCGTTTGCTTTCTTTACAATTTCTTCAAGGATGTGTAGCTTACATGTTTGTAAGGGTATCCCTATGTCAATATCTATGTACTCATCAGTCAATTTAGTGCCGAGTCTCGCTAGTTCATCGGCTCTACAGTTACCCTCAATGTCGCGATGGCCAGGAACCCATGTTACCTTTAGGTGAAATTACTCAGCCATCTCGTTAAAAGATGTGCGGCATTTCATGGCTACCTTGGAGGCTGTCGACTGTTTTGTGAGGGATTTTATCGCCGCTTGGCTATCAGTGAACATGTAGATATCATTTCCGGATATCGCATCACACTGTATCAGTGTCGCGGCTTTTATTATTGCCATCAGTTCAGCCTGAAAGACATTACAGTAGTCGGGGAGCCGAAAAATGAAGGAGATCCCCAGATGTTCGGAATATACACCTCCGCCCACCCTGCCCTCGAGCTTTGAGCCATCTGTGTATACATGGATGGACTCGCCCTGTCTCACATCGTCCCGTTCCCACTCTTCCCTTCAGGGTAGGAGGGTCGTAAACAATGTAATGGCAAGTATAGGCGGGAGAGCAGTGTGGCAGTCCGGGAAGCCCCAAAGTGCGAGCCAGGATTTTACCGTGACCATAATCCGTGTTTGACCACTTATTTAAAGTGTTCAGCCTTATTGCCGCACTGCATGCATTATATATTGCCTGCAGATCTACCGGAAGGAAGGAAGTTTAATGTCGCATACAATGCTTTCGATGGTGTGGTTGACTTGGCGCCGGTTATCAGCACAGATGTTAGTCTTTGAACCTTGACAAGTTTTTTGATGTTCACACCCTTCTGAAGGGCATACCACCATATTACAATGCCATATTAGAGAATTGGCCTAACCACTGCTGTGTAGAGCCAATGTATCATTCTGGGTTCCAGTCCCCATTTCTTCCCAATAAGCCTTCCGTAGGAGTACATTGCGGTCACAGCTTTGCGTGTTCTGTTTGCGACTGTCCCAATTTAGCTTTTTATCTAGTACAAGTCCTAGATATTTTGCCTTTTCTGTTACTCTGAGTGGTTTCCCTCCTAGGAATATTTGTTGAAGAGCAGGTGTTTTGTGTTTCCTACTAAACAGTATCAGATCCGTTTTTTTCCGGATTTACTTCTAGTCCTCGGCTTTTACACCAAAGTGATAATCTGTTGAGAGATCTTTGTTGGAGATCACATAATGTTGGAAGGTGTTTCCCCGAGATTGCTATTACAATATCATCGGCAAATGATATTATTTGACCTCCCATTTTTTCAAGTTCTTGTAGAAGATTATTGACAGTTAGGTTCCACAGAAGTGAAGATATTAGCCCACCTTAGGGTGTACCCCTGATCGGAAATTTTTTAATGGATATTTATATATATATAACCGAGCTCCTCCACGTATTTGTGGTGTGCGTCTTGATGTTGTTCCACAAATGGATTTTTAATGGATGCGTCACCCAAATTTAACTTATCGTTCGCACAGTTACCGTTCGTTCTATAAACGAGACTAGACAAAAAACAAAACAATGGATCAAAAAGAATTTCGTGTTCTAATTTTACACTGCCTGTTCAAGCGAAGCAATGGATTCAAAAGTATTATGGAGACTCGGCTCCAACAGATGCAAGAATAAAACGATGGTTTGCTGACTTCAAACGTGGTCGTGCAGACATCGATGATGTTCAACTCAGTGGCCGTCCAAACGAGGCGGTAACACCAGAAAACAACAAAAAAGAACCGCAAAATCGTTTAGAGTCATCGAAAAGTGAAGATTCGTGAGATAGCTGACATCGTAAAAAACGTTTTTCATGAGTATAAGAAAGCTCTGTTCAAAGTGGGAGCCGAGTTTGCTCACTACAGATCAAAACTAAGAACGTGCTAAAGATTCTGAGTAATGACAACACTACAAGAATTAAACTTCGAATTGCTCCCACATACACCGTATTCGCCAAATTTGGCTCCCAGCGACGACTGGCTGTTATCATACCTAAAAAAATGCTAGCTGGTTAGAAATTTCTGAACAATGAGGCCTATTTTTAAGCAAAAGATAAATCGTTCTACGAAAGTGGTATTGAAATGTTAAAGCGGCGCTGAAATGATTGCATTGTTCTTGATGGAAATTACGATGATGAATAAAGCTAATTTTTATTAGGACCGGAACTTTCCAGCCCATGTGTTAATCTGAAGTAAAACTCCTAGAAATTATCGTAACATACATATCGCACCCTAAATACAAAAGGGTCACAACTCAAAATTTTCCACACTCGAGCTTGACTTGTTTACAGTAGCACAGAAAACAAACTATGTGACTTATCACGTTGAAATTTGCCATGTAAGCTTATAACAGTCCTACCAAAAAACAAAAAATTTATTTTTGAAATATGTCATCCGCGGACCGTTTTATTGATAACGTCTCATTCATATTTGAGCAGAAGTACATTTTGAGTTGTGACTCTTTTGTATTTAGGGTGCGATATATTCTTTATAACAGTTAGATAGATTAGATTAGATTTGTGGGGGGCTGGACAAGTCCAAACACTAAGTCAGTAGACCATTGTGCTACACCCGGATGGATATCAGTAGAAAGAATAGAGATAGGAAAGATAAAAGGTGGATGGTAAAAACGGATAAATTCGTTTCAGGTCACTCTTCCACAAATCTCTTGGATTCATTGATGAATTTTAAGAGATCCGGAAGAGGAAGAGTATGAACTTTGTCCATACCAGTCCAGTGTATCGCAACCCAATATCCCAAGTCTGATTCTGGAAAATGCAGGACAGCTGCAGAGAAAATGCTCTGTAGTGTCGTCATTCTCAAGACAGGATAGGCATATCGGGCTGTCCATGACCCCCATGGTAGCCATATGCTGACCACAGACGTTGTGCCCTGTTTACACCCACCAGTACTCTCAGGTCCTTCCTAGAAAGGGTTCAGGGCCTAGTGGCATACTTGCAGAGCCGTCATTTGTCAATTTATCAGCTAACTCATTCCCTGCAATACCACAATGTCCAGGCACCCAAATAAGACTAACTTTGTTGTGTTTTGCAACACTGAAAAACAGTTTTTTAATAAAAAAAATACGTAATAATTGAAATAATAACATGATCCTAGTACGGGCGATAGCCATTGTTGCTGTGAACAACATACTAAAATTTCAGACGATTCGGTTGTATACTTTTTGCTATTTTAACAACACCAGGCCGAAAAAAGTAGAGATAGTTAAGTTTAAAGTTTTGAGAATGGATATTTTCCATAGATTCCGCCGCGTGACGCTTCTGACTCTACCTGGTAAAACGACTGTAGAATCGCAAATACTGTGAATATCCTTCCAAAAATTTTAGAGTGTATTCTTAAAAGCCGATACTTTCGAAATATGAAAAAAAAAAACTACCGAGACCCCTAAATGCCTCTCAACTGTCAAATAATCGAAATAATTGGACAAATCGTATTCTTGCATACATGCAAATGTACTTTATATGCGTTGAAAACTAATAGGAAAAATTTAAGTTAAGTTAATGGAAGCAAAACATAATATTGTGAAAAAACTTATTATGTTGAGGAGGTGGCTGAACAATCTAAGAATTTTGGAGGAGACCAAATTGTATTCTAATTTCTTCGACTCTACTATTACCAATATTGTGTGCCCGGCAACCATGCAACTCCTTTATCTTGAACTTCAGAACTTAAAATTATAATATAACATACATATTGTTCAAATGAATATTTTTACCTGGTAGCTAATTTCATGGCATTTATTTTTTTTTTTTTTTTTGCATTATATCCGGCAATTGTCCGCTATGACTGAATGTTGCATGATTCATTCCATCAGTCCAATTTTGATCATATGCTATCAATGGTGGCTTGAATATTGCAATATGTCGGTTGTTAAGTTCAGCGCGCTATTTAGCTGATTAATTTTTGGAAACAAAAATTCAGTCAGAATAGCTCGATAGCGCTTAATGGTTACTGAAAAATCTTAGCTTTAAATTATATTTTTTTTCCATCACCGATATTCACAAAAAATAATTATAATAAAAAGCAAAAACCGAGAGCGAGGGGGCAAAGCTACTAAAGTGACATTCGTACATTTTTTTTTTATGTATATGAATCAATCTACCACAGAAAAATCTCCTCAACTTTGGGAAATGGTGGTATACAAAATAAACAAATTTTTTCTTTCGATCAACCTTTAATGATTTTTATTTATTTTGAAAAATTAGGTATGATAAGACAAAAAACGGTTTTTATTGTTATTACAGCAAAGGTGGACTTTGCATTGGGGTTCCTGTCTTGCACAATCTTCAACGTCCCTCTTCACTAAAGAACAATGTTCCATTTTATCGTAACGCTGTGAGACTGAAGTATTCGGTTGGAACCTGTACCTTTTCGGCTGTTGGGAAGACACACTGCTTGATGAGGAGCCCAGGGATACTATCGAGCTAGCTCTTTCAACATTCGATGGTCGGCCTTTCCTTTTTCCGAGCGAAGTAGTGACAGTAAGCAACTCGTGAGCAATTTCTAGTTGAAATTTTATTAGAGGAATATGCTTTTGCCTCAGGTTTATCAAATATAAATTCTTTCTATACAATAGCCATGCGTTTGTAACGGATGTTCCGAGACACCAAAAGAACATTCTAATGTACCACTTCTTTCAACGGTGGTTGACCTTGCTCCATGAGCATGTCAGCCAAATCTACTCCTCCCATACCCCTATTGTAAGAAGCAGCAATCGGAGGTCTTGTAACATCAATATAAGCTTTTTCCTTTGAGCTCCAACGTTTGATATATGTAAGTGGAACTGGCTTATTGTCAAACCACTTGACACATACAATATTATTGTTGATTTCACATTTCATATCGAAAGATCCCCTTCCACGCTTTTTTAACTCAGCATCTGAAAGTAGCTGGCAATTGCTTATGCGGTTTTTACGTACCGTTCCTGTTGCAAATATGCCCATTTCTTTCAACGTGATCAGAAGGCTTACTGACGTAAACCAATAAAGCTTAAAATGTTTGCCTTTAGGAAGACCTTTTGCCGAATATAAAACTAAATATATCCGAAGATAGGGCCAATCCATAGCAGGACTGGTACCTTCACCAGCATAGAACGTAATGTCGGACACTAATCCAGAGACTCCAGCACGCGTAAGCATTTTCAGACCCCATTTATGAGGCTTAGCAGGGTTGTATTGTTTAAATGACGATCGACCTGTAACAAAAATTTAAACTAAAATGTTCATTATGACATTAATGAAAGTATACCTTTGAACGCAATGATTTGTTCATCATTGTGCTGTGATGTTCTTCCTGGGGTAGCTTTCCAAAATTTTCTTTGAGACTGTCTAGTAAAGGACGTATTTTGTGCAACTTGTCATAGTTCAAATCGCCTTTTTTGGATTGTTTAGTGTTATCGTTGAAATGTAAACATTATTTTATTTTTTCAAACTTTCCCTTGAATTCTGAAAACTTGTATTGAATCTGTTATAGCGGCAAGATTTAAATCTTTTGACTATGCCATTTTAAGTTGAGGCAATTTTAAAACACCCATGTACCACAAAATACCAATATAGCGTTCAATATCTTTAACAGTGCATTTGAGCTCAATGCCGTGTTCTTGCAGCGCATACAAATCTGTTTGTTGTGTGATCAAATCAAAATCTTGGCGATTAAAAAAAGTGCAGAAATATTCTACTGGCGTTATCACATCGTCGACCTTCAAAGTATTTTCTTTCCAACTGGTCTCCGAAGGTACAAATAGCCTTTTTCTCCACTTTAGTGTCTTGGGGTCAACTTTTCCAAAGCAATTATCAGGCTCACAAGATTTCGGCTCACATTCTTCTGCAATCATATTTTCGAGAAGGTCAATCTATATAGTTTCCCCTCTTTGCACGATCCCTTCCAAATTCTTTTCTAGCACTGCAGAAATGTCATTTATCTCGTCATCACTTTCGTCGCCAGAAGAGGCATCCCAATCAAAGTTAACAATCCTCTCCATATCGTCATCGGACAATCCGGTCTCATAACTAAGTACAAAAATATTTATTACCACAAGGGCCCAAGGTTGCCCACAAGCAACATTGCAACTTTGAAAATTACTCACCTGGTTAATAGTTTTAACTAACCTAATTTAAATTCAGTTTTGTAAAGTTAAATCTTTGCTAAAAAACATGGCATATAAACTTTTTAAATTGTTTTATTATTATACAAGTTAATCACTCACTTTAAAAACTCTTTCACAACAATATTTTCGGCGCTGCACTTGCTGTTTATTCAACATAACTTTGCTAATGATCTACAAATGATATTTGTTTGCTCATATTTTGAGAAGATACATAAAAGTACCGTTATCACTTATAACGAACAGACAACAACAAAACGAACGCTTTCCGTAAGCTGTTAAACTGCCGAAGTTGCTCACAGGCAACGTTGGGGTCGAAAGGGTTAAATACTCTACAATTAATTTTGACGATTTCTGACGAATTCGATTTGCAATATGCGTTCAGAAACTTATATATTTTCTTATATACATGTTTTATTTGAATTTTCCAAAATGCAGCATAAAAATATTGCTGTGAATAGTATTTTAGTGCTCCTCAAACAGAAATTTCTGAATTGAAGTCCTGATGTACACACCCAGTTTGTTTCGTGAATAGTCGTAGTATCATAATACCAATCTTGTAGATGCAGCCAAATTGCTTATATGTTGTAATCTCTGCATATGTATATACATACATATAGACTTACATATGTATCCATACGTATGATTTAGATTTCTAAACCAGTCGCCTAAAGATTCCAAAGTTATTACAGCCCGCTTAAAAAAAAAAACAAAGTTGTATCCTTTTGAGCTCAGCTTTGTATATTTATCTACACATTCGTATATGAATGTGATAGTACAAGCACATACATATGTACATGTGCAGATATTTTATATGTATACTGACTTGAATGTACTAGCTTGTACAGATTTACATACATACGAAAGCACTCTTGTATGGTTCATCCTTCTTCAGTTGGCAAAGGAAGAAACTCAAGCAGTCAAGCAGTGTTCACCCACGTCTGCAGAATTGAATTCGCGGTACTGGCAAACCCACGAGACTTGGTAACAGCAACAAATTTAATCCTTTAGGTTGCAAAGCAGCTGCAAGTGCTTCGGTGCTAGGTGCGCTCGCCTTCACAATGTAATTATAAGCAACGACTGTTGGACAGCGGTGTATCGGCCAGTAAAATATGTGCGTGTGTTTTAAAGCATAGTTGTTTATGTGAGTATGAATTTATTTCTCCATATGTACATACATATATATTAAAGTTGAGTGGTTCTGAACTTGGTATTTACATATAGGTATGTATTCATTTATGTACATACATACATACACATGTACGTGCTATATGTTGTTCATATGTATATGTATATGAATGTCATTTGTATGCATTTACATATGTTTATGTACATATAATATATTCTTACTTGGATTTATATACTGTGCCTTGTACATATGTATATGCATGGGTATGCATTCGGATGTGTCTAATGCCCATCTAGAAGAGTGAAAAGATTGGAAATAGGTGTACGATGGTAAGAAACGTTAGGTAAATGGTAACCGCAGAAGCTATTTTATGACTTAAGATTCTTGCTCAGCTTCAAATTTAGGTTTATCCTTCGTGCTAGTGTGCAACATCCAGCTTCTCCTTATACTCGTACATACTTTTGTTTATACGTACATAAGTAGATATGAATGCATACTACTTCTGGCGACCTGTCCATTTGATTTTTCTTCTATGTTTACTGACCCCCATTGCTTACAAACTCCGTAGCTGTGTTAGGAGCTACACTAGGCAAAATGAGTAGCACATACCAAAAAGAAACAGAAGGTTGAAATTGTGAGAGCAGGAGACTTTTGTTGTGAGTATTTCGTCGTGTCGTGGTGATATGTGCATTATTCAACGTTTTTGGTGTCCAACTCGTTCGCTCGTTGTCTGGGTTCATATGCAAATATCGAAATCGTCGATGTCAAGAAACTAAGCAGCAACTGAAGTAAAACAACAAAGTATTGCTTGACCACTCTGTGCTGCTCGGACTACTTCGTTTGTGGAATGTGCTGCGTGCAAGAAGGGATCAGAAAGATATTGCTAAACTGTAAGATGACGGTGCAAGGAATGCTGACCATATAAACATTCATATCGTATATACCGCAGGGATACATGTATAGATATTAGACAGTCAAACTATAAGAACCTACGGAGATGGCGTTGCAGGATATCCTGAGGTGTTGGTAGATGAAGGTACACAAGAAATGTTGTTCCTTCAAGAACGCACGATTCATTTAAAATTGGGAAAAACTATATTAGTTTAATAAATAAACTACATTTTTAAATAAATCAAACATTTTTTTCACGCAACGTACAATAGCCCATAGAGTAAATATTAGTAAAGAGTTCACATTCATCTTCTAAGTAATGAAATTAGGCAAATATGCAAAAATGCGAACCTCTTAAAATAGTTGCAGCAGTTCTTAGCCAAATAAGTTTGTGTCTGACTCTCTTCCGATTGCCCAGGAAGCGATACCCGGAAAATAGAAAAATTGTAATAGGACTATGAATAAGTTCGTGCGGTTTTTTTTCGAAATTTGAATTTCGGATCATTCCCATGGGTTTTAAACGTTTGGAAATGGTTGATTGATCAACTCCCAAAGTTTTTGCAACCTCTTCTTGCGTTTGAGCCGGATCTTGATCGAGCAATTCCTCCAATTCGGTATCCATGAACTTTGGCGGCGCGGTCAAAATCACCACTTTTAAAGCGTGCAAACCACTTCTGGCACGTTCGCTCAGCTAGAGCATGCTCACCATAAACTTCCACCAAGATACGATGACTTTCGGCTGCTTTTTTCTTCATATTAAAAAATTCCCCGCAAAAACACATTATTTGGCACGAAATTCGACATTTTCAAGTGTGGTAAAAATATTGTTGTTTACGCTTCAAATAAAAAACTTATACTGACGTTTGTGCCTTACGACAGTAGCTCTCCAATGAATGTTTGGAAATGTGGATCGATGGAATAATAATCAAGTTACGCCATCTGTTGTAAAACCGCACGAACTTATCTATAATGTTTTTTAAAACAACTCAGTGTTGTAAGCATTTTGTAACTTCAAACTACTGCCATCAATTTACTTTATTCTTGGATATATAATACTTCTGTCAAAAATTTAAGATCAATAAATCACAAAACATTTATTATTCATTCAAATTTATTTTACCATCAATCAGCAATGTAATTCAAGAATAAACGGCTAGCGAATATAAAAATCATTGATGACATTGTGAGCTATTCGATAGTTTTCGAGGTCTCTTCTTTTACTATGACTGCCACCACTGACACCACAAATGCTGGCGTTTAAAGTTGGTTCGCTCATATATCTCTGCAATGTAACCGTGTACAAGCCGTCGCAACAGAAGCCGAATGGTTGCGCGTGACTAGCATCCGGTAGGGCTCGGGTTCGAAGCCAACTATTTTTTTCTAATAGCAATCGACTCTTGCCAGGCATTGGTAAGCCTCCTTGAAAGACTTTCTCACAAAAAACGTCAGCGTTCGTAGATGGCAAATATGGAGGGACCATTCGGGGAACAAAATCAAGACACACATCATAAATTGCACGAAAAGCTCGATCAAAATACTCAACAAAAGATGTACACGGCTATTATATATATGTACATATATACCATACATACACGCACACAAGAACGGGTTAAACGCCCAAGCCATTAGAGTTCAAAATTAAAAAATACAATAATTGAATTGATCGAAAATTATAATCCAAACAATATGTATAAAATATTATCTCCTAAAAGATGCAAAACGATGTAATGCTTCACTTCGCCGATGCTGTTTACGCATTTGCAACAGACACATATGTATGCTGAAATATAATTCTTGTTTTTGGAACCCTTTGTCGAGTCTTGACTAAAATGCTCTACTAAATTTAAAAAAATGTCATACATTTTATAGTGATGAACGGTTGAATGGGGGAGCACTTACTCTTAGGTAGATAGGTGAAATGGTTAAAGTACCACTCTGATACTCCCCAAGTAGCACTAAAGCGCCGTTTTGATACCATTAATGGAGAAGATTAATGGGATTTAGGGTGACTCACTGCCTCAGGCTGTCGAAGGAAGAAGCACCCAGTGACCTAATCGTCTAGCTGTCAACCCCGGTTATTTGCAGAGAAAGTGCTCAACAGTCTCCTCTTCTGAAAGATCCTCAAACAAGGGGGGTTAACTGGTAAACCTAGCATCTCCGCATGTGTGTCGTCCACTGGCCGGAAAACACAACTAGAGTTTGGATGGCGTGGAGTCCAAAGGACTTTCTGAGTCATCCTTCTACTGTACTTAGGTCACAGGAATCGAGCTCAATCTTTTCTGCACTTTCCTGAGAAATAAGTTTTGCGATTCCCCTTTAACAACAGTATGGGAGATGCCGATGACCGGGTAGGAGGTCTCTGAAACCAATTCAGTCCCCTTCCTGGCAAGCTCATCAGCAGTTTCATTTCCCTCTATGTTCCTATGTCCTGGAACTCAGATCAGAGAAATGTTACCTACACACCCAAAAGATTTGATCTCCTCCTTACAGGAATTGTCTAGTTTGAATCTGTACGCCATGGCGTCGTCAGAGCCTTGCTCGCGGCTTGACTATCGGATAGAATGTTAATATCTTCCTTGTTACCACGTTTCCTAAGCATTTTGCATGCCTGTAGGATTGTAAAGACTTCTGAAAAACGCCTGAAAAACACTAGCAGTATTCGGCAATTTTAAGGAAATAGATTAATTAGCTGATTTAGAGAAAGCCTCTGCTCCGTCTACCGATACCATCTTGGAGCCATCAGCGAAAACAGAGGTGCCAGCTTCGGTGCAGATTTTCCCCTCGCTCCAATCCTGCATACTTGGAAATATTGCCCAAGCACGACCCTCAAACTCCGATTTGCAGACAGGGAGATTGGAGAACAGAGTTCAGAGAAATACTATGTTAACTGTACAGAAATGTTACCGTGTCCTTTGAGAGATTGCCTCGAGAGACCACTCTCCTTTAACCTGATCGCACTTTGAGCTGCGATGGAAATAACGTAAAAGTAGATGGGAGTAAGTGCAAAACGGCATTCAGGACAGCACTGGGACAAGTTTTACAGCGCTTCCGACCAAACTGGGCATCTATACATTAAAATGGGCAGAACCATACGTCCAAACATGCAAACGACCTGTGGCTTGAGTCCCCATAATTAACTCCTACAATCGAAAGAATTTTAGAAAGTAGTTATGGACCTGAATATGTATGCACATTTTTAAGTTTATCTCATTTCTTAATAAACCTATGATTATTTACTCATTTTATATATTCATTTTCATAAACAGGGTGATCAAAATAGAGGTATCGGATTTTAAAATGAATTAAAACAACGAAAATTCAACTTGATTGGGCAAACTTTATTATTTTTGTGTAGAACCATTCCAAATGGGTCTCATCGCTGAACGGTTATGTACACCACATATTGGCCTGAGCGCAATGAACACTTTTCACAAATCGTCGATTCCCGTAAAACTATTGTACGATTTGTGAACGTTGAGGAGTAAGTTTTTTCATGATGAAATGTCAATGATTACTGAAAAAAATTATGTATTCCTATTGGAAAAAGTACCTCCAATCGGATCACCCTTTATAATATAAAATTCCCATGAAAAAATACTGGTTACGCGCCCGTATATATACATATACGTATATCTATTATATATATATAAAAATGAAATGATGTTCGTTTGTACGCATTTTTTTGGGCCGATACGAGGCCAATTTTATTCGTTCTTTTTTCATATTATAGGGATCCACTAGGGGAAGGTTTTTAGCAAAAAAAAATTTCTTTTAAATATTTTCTTCATATAAAAAAAAGAAAAAATCAAAATATTGTACAAAACAAAACTTGCTCGATTCTTAGATTAAAGTAAGTTTCGAATCGACATTCATTTTATGTGTACAACTTTTTTTGAATTTTTCGTTATTGTATACAGAAATTTCAAATGATTCGAATGAAAATTTTTTTTTTTTTTTTTATTTCTTCCATAAAATATTACACCTGTCGTTAGACAATAAGTAATTTGATTTACAAAAAGATGGAATGAGAGTGATATTGAAGGGCCAATGCCCCCAAGCTCATTTAGAAGAAATATATACATATTATTTAAAAACAAGTGGTTAACAAACAATGACATATACGATTAGTTGACAATTGATTACAAGGATTTTGCAAGATCTGTTGGTGTTTGACGGTTAAGTCGACTTTGGGTAGATTTTTCTTTATTTGGTAGTCTTCTCATCATAGGATTTGTATGCGTTAATAGTCTATTTATGTGTCTTCTGGTAGCGCTTTGTATTGTTTCATCAATAGTATCGATGTCAAGGTCGCGATGAATATCTGCGTTAGGTATGTACCAAGGTGCATTAGTTAAGGTCCTAAGTATTTATGAAAATAATGTTTCAATTCAATTGAGCAATGCTTTCTTTGACCAATTCTATATGGAAATGAATGCGTTTGCAAACGATGTTTTCGGCTATGAACAAATGTTGGAATCGAATGAAAAAGGAAAGAAACGCGAAATGATAAAAAAAATTCTTGGAAAATTTAAAATGAATGGTGCTTCATTGGAAAAATTCAAAGGTAATAAGAACATACACAAGATAAAGTTAGAATATGAATTTTTAGATTTATTTTGTTTATTTCTCATTTTTTCAGAAGTACACCACACAACAACTCATTCCAACTCTGATTTTGAAATCCTGTTGGAATTGGTGATCGATAATTTTGTGGTCAATGGAAATTTGCGTGTATCAGACCCTGCATATTATTTACCATATCAACTTTTTATGGAACATATGGACCAAATGAACACAAAAAAATAATTTAGTTTTGTTTTGATGTTTTGCAACATTTTGGTTTTCAGTTAATACAATAAAAACAATACTGTTTTTTCGTGAACACAAAATTCTAAATTTATTACGTTGTTTGTTTAGAATTTTTTTAGAAAAAAAGTAAATTTTTTGGGTTTGAGGAAATTTGTTTATTGTTGCTATTTGTGAAAGCGTAGATATTTGTAAGTATTTGACTATAATCCTAAAAGTTAATGGAATACCACTATGACACATAGAAAACATTTTTTCAAAGGGGTGTTTTTCGAAAATTATAAAAAAAAATTGTTTTCAAAAATTTTGAAGAAATAAAGTAAAATAAAAAAATTTCGAAAGCATGAAATTTTTTCAAAACCAAATTTTCCTCAAAAAGATAAAAGAAATTTCTTCGAAGAGGTGTTTTTCTAAAATTACAAAAAAAAAAAATTCAAAAATTTTAAACAAATAAAATAAAATAAAACTTTTTCAAGGGTATGAAATTTTTTCAAAACAAAATTTTCTGAAAACCAAACAAAATTAAAAAAAAAATGGTGTTTTCAAAGCATTTCATATTCCACTATTAATAGAGAATACATTTTTTTGAGGGGGTGTTTTTCAAAGCGGAAAAAAATCTTTTTTAGCAAATCAATTTAAACTTTTACAAAGGTATGAAATTTTTTCAAGAACAAAATTTTCTCAAAAACGTTAAATTAAAAAAAAATAGTTTTTTCAAAATATTTAATTTTCAGCAATTAACTGAGAAGAAATTTGTTAGAGCGAAGTGTTTTTCAAAACTTCAAAAAACACTTTTTAACCAAAAAAATAAACCTTTTTTCAAAAACAACAGGAATGATAACATTGCCTAACAATTTCTGCACTTTTGCACAGTCTAAATAGACATTGATACAGAGTGTATTTCCAAACATAGTTCAACATTACAAAAACCATGATTGACTCAGCGAAAGAGCAATTTTAGCTGGGAAAAATAAGGACGTCAATGATATAAATTCAGCTATTTTAGATCAAATACCTGGTGACATAGTTGCGTATAAGTCAATGGACACTATTACTGATCAAGATGAGGTCGTAAATTATCCAACTGAATTCTTAAACTCACTCGATTTGCCAGGCTTACCACCTCATATTTTACGATTAAAAATTGGAGCACCGATTATTATGCTGCGCAATAGTAATGTGCCCCGACTTTGCAACGGTATCAGACTCGCTGTGAAGAAGCTAATGGGTAACGTTATCGAAGCAACAATTTTGAAAGGGAAGTACAAAGGAGAAGACATTTTGATACCCTGAATTCCCTGAATTCCACCATTCGATTTCAAACGTTTGCAGTTCCCTATTCGCCTTGCCTTCGCTATGAGAATTAATAAGGCGCAAGGACAGTCTCTACAAATGTGCGGTATTAATTTAGAATACCCAATTTTTTCTCATGGACAATTGTATGTAGCTTGCTCACGAGTTGGCAAACCATCGTCATTATTCACGCGAAAGATGAAAAAACCAAAAACGTTGTCTACCAAAAAGTGTTACAATAAAGTTCGAATGAAATTGTATCAAAGAATTTGCTTTGTTTCGTATTAATTTTATTCTCTTTCAGCAAATCATTGAATTTATCGTCTAGCGAAGCGGGCGAGGGTACGCTAGTAAATATATATAGGTGGCACAAATCAAAATATCCAGTTTTTTTGGGATGACATTTTTTACAAAATAATAAAAAAATGCTTTTGAATGATGGAAATCTTTATTTTGATCTTTACGCGCACCATTGTTTGTCTATTTGTCTACTGTAGCTGTTTAATTCACAAGTGTCAAATACAATTGACATACATAGGGTGATTTAATTTAAGCCACCTTGTATATATATACACATAAAACAAAACTTGTTATGAAAAACTGATTCCAAGCATTATGGAGCGGCTGTTCTTATTGGTAAATACAGAAGGCGGATATCCTACGATCATCCAGTTTAACAAAAGCATTCAACTTAATTAATTTCAATTTAATTCAAGCGCTTAAAGTTCCCCGTCCTTCGGGCTCTCTCAATGACAATAAACAAAGTTCAAGAACGACCACTAAAATTGAATCTTGAGAAACCATGTTTTGCAAGAACACTTCTGCAGACATACGTACATACGAGGTGTATTAAAAAATAAGGCGAATTTTCAAAGTTCGCCAGCTACGTACATTCGACTTTTGATTATTATTTTATCTTATGTTGGCACAATCATCTCGAAGATATGTTCACGGTTTTAGCAACATAATATGTTTAGTTTGTTTGCAGGAGGCTTAAATAAGACAACTTTTTGGCGTGTTCGGCGATTTTCAGCTATCGAAAAAAATGGATCAAAGAAATTCCATCAAATTTTGTGGAAAAAATGGAATTAAGTGCTCAAAAACACTTGAAATGTTGACAGTGGCATACGATGAGAGTACTTTGAGTCAAAAAAATGTTAACAAGTTGTACAAGCTTTTCACAGCAGGTTGGTTGAGAAGATGTGAATGACGATGCTCGCTCTGAACGCCCCAGCACACCAATAACTGATGAAAATGTTCAGAAAGTGAAGAAAATTGTTATGGAGAATCGTCGAATCACAATTACAGAAGTTGCTGAGCATGTCGGCACATCGGTTGGTCGCATGAGCATCGCGCAGATTTGCTTAAAAGGGTCATAACCGTGAACGTATCTTCGAGACGAGTGTACCAACATAAAAAAAAAGTAATAATCGAAAGTTGAATGTATAACCTACGAGATTTTAAAATTCGCCTTATTTTTTTAATGCACCTCGTACTCATATATATATAAATTATAATGTACTCATATTGTATGTACATATAAATATACACATTTTATTACAACTCAAAAACTAATTAAGAAGAGGGCTAAAGAACATTTTGTACCTTTTAGTACCTGAAATTTTGTATTTTTCCCTAATGGTCCCTCCATTTGCACGACATGGTATATCGAACCGAAGCGCATCTTTGGTGATAGTGAAAAAAATTAACTATCACCAAAGGTAAAAGGTAGTGAAAAAAATTAACTATCACTAAAGGTTTATGATTATACAACTTTTATTCAGTATCACTAAATTTTCAGTTAAACACGATCTTTGACTAAAAGCTTTTGAATTTATACAGGGTGCGCCATCTTTTATGTCGGTATGTAAACGCTGAATAACTTTGTCATTTACCAACCGATCGACTCAACATATGTACATGTTTTCGATACGTCAATTCAGTACAATTTCAACCATGGATCGCTTTACACCGAAACAACCGAAATCGACGCTATAAAACCCGAAATGCTTGACAAGGTGATGACTTGATTGATATTGCATTCAAAAAATAGTTTTAATATTATAAATACCAACTAATAATAAATAAATTGTAAATAACCAAACCAAATAAAAATAACTCACTTATACAAATCAGTTGTTTTTCTTTATTCAAAGTTATTCAATGTTTTCACACCGACATAAAAGATAGCGCACCCTGTATTTTATGTCCGATATAAGTTATAAATTAGTTTGTTAATAAAAATGCTTATTGGTGTACACGCGGTGCAACTGACGATGTCGTTAAGCAAATCTACCAAAATAAATCTCGACTTCTTGGCGTCAACAGCAGGCTCATTTATGTGGCACTCTCGAAATTCTACAAGCCAAAAACAGGTTGGGGGAACTATGCTACAAGCTGGAAATATCTACTTTTAATGAGGAAAAAATTGAATATTTGGAAGAATATGCAAGAGTAATGCAACGCTTTAGCGTCCATCGAAATAAAAATGAGACGATAGCTTCCAAAAACTTAAAATTGTTTACGGAAATTAATATTAAAAGGCAATCAAGTTGTAGTAACTTAGGTTTGAATATTTTCATTTGTACTCTGATTACTGGGATGCAATCATCATTGCCGTTATAACGAGCAATTTGTTTTTCACTATCATTAAATTTTCAGTGATAAAGAAATTCGTATTTTAACTGCCACTGAAGAGTTAGTGGTAGTAAACCGCTTATTGCATTTATTTTTAGTGCGTTACAAGTATAAGCACCACCCTAGTGCCAAATTAAACGCAGGCCTCTTACTTCAAAATTAAAATTGTGTGCAATAACTTATGAACCAAAATCTTATTGCGTTGACAGATGTCTCATAGAAGGATATCATTTTTGTTGTTCTAGATCCATTTGCTTCGCGCTCTTATCTAATGTAGAAAACTCGGAACAAGCGTTTGTTAAGCCCGATGACATCCATCTCGTTGGTAAATAAAATATGACAAGTATACAGAATGAATGATTCAGTTCTACGGCTCGAACAATATTTTCCAATAATAGATTAAAAAATCTTAATTCGAACAACAAACTGCCAATCGAACTCATCATCAAACGCAGACGACTTGGCTGGACAGGCCACACTTTGCGCAAACATGCCGGCGAGCAAGGCTCCTCTATGGTGGAACCCACAAGGTGTTAGGAACCGTGGAAGACAAAAACCCTCCTGCCGACGCATGGTGGGTATGGACTTATACTCAAATATAACCTGTAATTCTTTAAAACAACTTGCAACTTGTTCACAATCGAAATGACTTCAATACTTTTGTTCTAGCCCTAGACTCCCACCGGAGTTTAAGGAAGTTATATATGTATATTATATAATATTAACTATATACTTATACATTTATATAATATGAAACATTTAAAAATATGCCCTAATATTCATTATAAAATCCAAAAATCGGTGATTCTTAAAACATGCAATATAGCAAGAAAATGTTTAAATCTTTAACGTATTCTTTATAAGTAATAATTAAAATAGAAGTGAGATACAAAAAAAAATACAATAGTAATATCTTTTAATTCTATATAAAATAACAAAATAAAAACAACACTAAACACAAAAGTGCCAATACGACTTGCACCCGAAGCTACAGTCATGCTTGGTGTGCGGGGTGAGAGTGGCGGGGGAAATGATAATAATAACAACAACAATAATATACCCAATGATTGCCCTCTCACAAAATCGACACAAGGACCGCAGTTCGCATGATGTACGGATCATTTTATCATCATCAATTAAATGATCTGTGTTAACCGTCAAATACCTATTTGAACAAATATGACATCGGCTAAAATTAACTACTCGCTTGTTCAAACACACTTATAATATTTACATATGCAATACATACAACTCTGTTGGAAATATAATATAGTGGTTTCTTTTCAAATTCAAAAAATATAGCAAAAATCAGTGGTACATCTTGTTAAACCAGTTTTTCAAGACCTTGGAGGTTTCTGACGAATCGCTTCGGCCATATTTGCTTTAAGTACCTGAATCGTTAAAGGATTGTTCGTACAACGGCGTTAAATTGTAGCTCCGAAATGGCCAATTAACATTTACGAGACGGTTGATAAACCGATTTCCGAACTAGTCGCGCAAAAGATCGATTGAATCCTGGCATGCCATCTAGCTGAAATCAAAGATCGTTCAAGACTATGCCTTCAATTTAAGGCAAAAAAAAAATCAATTATCACACATCTGCGGCGCGTTGACCTACATGGCGTTTCCAGCAGCATTTTCGAAGAAAAATGGGCCAGTAATACCACCGCTCCAAAATCAGCACCAGACTGTTACATCATTGCCTTCTCGACGTGCAGGTTTTCCGATTCTCAGAAGCTACAGTTTTACTTGCTAACATAGCCGCCAAGATGAAAATACACTTAGGCAGAAAATTTTGACTTCTTTCCAGTAAACACACTGTTTAAGCTATAAAACATTGATCTTGACAGTATTTCAAAACATTTTTTTTGCGTAAGCGTTTCACCTCATTCGGTGGTTATAAGGCCGACTTCCTGTCAAGATTTTCAGCGCGAAAAAGCTGTTACTGTCAAAATAACATATGGCAAAAAAATTCTGTATTGGCCAACCTGTAGTCTAAATTTCTATTGGAGTAAAAATAATTCAAACCGAAATTTAATCTTCGAATTTTATAGTTATTAACTAAAAATGCAATACGTCATGTTTTATAAAAATAATCATTTGATAAATAGCATAAATAGCAGCAGTGAGCGTACTACGTTAAAAAATAAAATAAGAATAAAGCTTAAACTATTAATATTTCGCCAAATAGCGAAGTTCTGCTGTATATCTAGACTCCACCAATCGCCTACACCTCTCGACGGAAATGGCTTTCCACGCTTTTCCCACAGTCTTCTAGATCTCTTTGATATTTGGGAATTTTTCTTTGCCTACAGTTTCTTTGGTATCTACCCAAAGATCTTCAATTGAATTTAGGTCAGGTACGATCTTGCATTTCATAGGCATCCCCTCTCCGCTTGTGGTAGCATGGTTGACTCCATTATCTCTAAGTGACAACTTTGCATCCATGTTTTCTTTTATCCCATACACTATAACAATTTCGTAGTAGAATGGTCACATACAAGGGTTTTCGCACCTTCGTGCTATACTGTCCTGATAATGTACATATGTATTTAAAAGAATTGGCCAATGCAAGTGCTCTTCAGCAAATTTTATTCTGACCTGTACATGGCGTGGTTGCAGTAATGGTACCTTTCTCGAACTTCTTCTGTAAAGTTTAGCTGAAGTGAGCTTATTTTTAATTACTAACGATTTCACATTATACATATTACACATTATATATGTATATATTTCAAACTATATATAATTGCCGCGTACACCGTTTTTTGGTGCTTGGCCGAGCTCCTCCTCCTATTTGTGGCGTGCGTCTTGATATTATTCCACAAATATAGGGATCTACAGTTTCAAGTCGACTCCCAACGACAATTTTTTCATGGCAGAAATACACTCGGAGGTTTGTCATTGCTTGCCGAGGGGTGACCGCTATTAGAAAAAAACTTTTTTTTCATTTTGTTGTTACCGAGATTCGAATTCTGAATGGTAGTCACGAACTAACCTTTTCGGCTACGGCGACCGCCAAAGAATTTTCATTAAGATGAGCTAATTCTAATCTTTTCTGAGGCATAAAATAGTTTTTCTCGCGTCAAAGCCAGTACTTTTCTCGAAAGATCTTTACGGATTCCTGTTTCGCTTTTCGTCGTCCAGCAAATCCTACATAATCATTCAAGTTTTCTTGTCCGACAGCAATTTCTTAATAAGTTCTTAAGTTTTGGTTTTTTACCCGCACAATGTTAGTGCGACCCATTTCTCAAAAATAATTGTACTAATGATTTGCAATGAATGTATTGTTGTAAAACAACGTGTACGGAACTAAGTTATGAACGAAATTTCCATTTTACTCAAGCTCGTCCAAATGCTCTAACTACTTCTGTTGCACCGCTATTTTTGACCTCAGTGGAAAATAACAGGGCTTTTTGAACGGGGAATCTAGATCTGAAACTAATATAATATACATACATATGTACATACATATATTCAGTGGTGCGGTATTTAATGCTACATAATTTACAAATGTAAAGTTTTCGCATCTTGCATAAGTTAAATCTTGAGTGTGGTTAGATGTTACTTCAAAATTGTATTTGTAGTAGTCGATGCAATTATTTTTCCCAGGAACTAGCTGATACAATTTTCTCAAGCTGCCGGGTAGTTGCAATCATTTTAATTTTTACAATATTTACGGCAGATATGTTTGGAACGATGTGTATTTTTTTTTTTTGTTTTTGAGAAGAGAAGCAATAATTGCTAACATAATAACCACTACAAGTATCTTTACTCGTTATTTACTTCTTTATCACAAAAAAGTTAAACTCAATCCTCACTTTTCCTAAAATGTTTCAATATTTACAAATATACATAAATAGAGTCTGGATTTGCTTAAAAACGGTGATGTCCAGAAAAGAAAATACTATTAAATATGCATAAAATGAAATTGCTTACACCCATTTCCTCATAAATATACTTATACGAGGTGTGCCTTTTATATGTCGGGATTAGAGAACAAAAACAAATTTTAATCATCGAAAATCACTTTATTGTTTTTCAAAATATTCTCCATGAAGATCTATACACTTTTGCATGCGTTTGAACCAATTGTCGGAGCACTTTTGCCACTCTGAATGAGGAACCTCCAAAACATGCATTCGGAATGCCGCAACCGCTTCTTCAGGTGTCGAAAAACGTTTACCTCTCAGTTTGTTTTTTACGTACGGGAATAAAAAGAAGTCATTCGGTGCCAAGTCAGGACTATACGGCAGATGACCCATTAATTCGATGTTTTGGGTGCTCAAAAATGCAGTTGTTTGAGTCGATGTGTGAGAGCTCGCATTGTCCTGGTGAAGAGTGATCCGTCTTTGGCGATGGGTTTTCCCAATTTCTTGGAAGACAACTGGCAAACAAATGATTGTGTACCACTCAGAATTTACTGTTTTGCGTTGTTCTAGTGGTACGGTTGCGACATGTCCAGTTTTTCCGAAAAAACAGGCGACCATTTGCTTGGAACAACTTTTGTTGGATTTGGCTCATCTTGAAACACCCATACAGTCGACTGCTGTTTACTTTCGGGCTCATACGCGTAAATCCATGATTCATCAACTGTGACGATGTCATAGACGTGTTTCGAAGCCCCGCGATCGTATTTTTTGAGCATTTCCTTCGACCAATTGACACCAGCTTTTTTTTGAGCGATTGACAAATTGTGTGGGATCCAACGCGAACAAATCTTTTTGACAGTCAAATGTTTATGCAATATTGAATGTATGCTGGTCCCACTAATGCCTAAGATTGTCTCAATCTCACGATAGGTCACATGACGATCTTGCAATATCAGTTCGCGCACAGCATCAATGGTTTTCGGAACAACAACTGATTTTGGACGACCTTCACGAAATTCGTCTTGGAGTGAACTACGACCACGATTGAATTCACCATACCATCGATAAACACTGGTCCTTGATGGAGCTTCATCGCCAAAAAATGAATTAAGTTCATCCATGCAATGTTGCTGAGTTAATCCACGTCGAAAGTTGTAAAAAATAATCGCACGAAAATCTTTGAATCTTTTAAGTTACTGTAAAAAACACGCGTAGCGCTGGTATTTTAAAACGTTCTGAGTACGTAAAAGCCAAAAAATGTCAAACTTTGCGATACAGCTGTCAGTTGCCAGATTGCGACACTAGGGTTGCCACATCCTGCCAAATAAAAGGCACCCCTCGTATATATATGTATACACACACATGCACATATGTGTGTAGGTAAGTATATATTAACTATTATAATTTCATTCTATGTTCTTTATATGCTTCAGCATAAAGAGGTCGGAACAGATACATACAGTGACCGACAAAAGTCTATATACACCCCCCATTTCCAATGGATTGAAAGTTCAAAAACTTTAAAATGTGTTTTATTTATATTTTACTAAAACTTCACTAAACTCTAAGTAATATTGCTTCTTAGTATTTAGTTGGACCACCATTAGCATCAATTACAGCTTGAAGGCGTCGTGGCATCGAGGTGACTAAATTTGTTAACTCTAAAAAATAAATAATTGGCGTGTACACTTCTGTTAGGTGTTTGGCCAAGCTCCTCCTCCTATTTGTGGTGTGCGTGTTGATGTTGTTTCACAAATAGAGGGACCTACAGTTTCAAGCCGACTCCGAACGGCAGATACTTTTATGAGGAGCTTTTTCATGGCAGAAATGCACTCGGAGGTTTGCCATTGCCTGCCAAGGGGTGACCGCTATTAGAAAAAGGTTTTTATTAATTTTGCTTTCACCGAGATTCGAACCAACGACCTCTCTGTGAATTCCGAATGGTAATCACGCACCAACCCATTTGTTAGCTCTGCAGAAGTTGTATTGTTCCAAGCTTCTATTAATCGTTCTTTGAGTACTGAAGCGCTTGAAATCGGATTTTTTCTAATTTTTCGATCCAAAATTTCCCCGACATGTTCAATAATATTCAAATCTGGGCTTTGCGGTGGTGTATTTAATTGCCTTGGAGCATGATAAAGCAGCCAATCCTTCTCAATGTGTGCTGTGTGCTTTGGATCGTTATCCTGTTGAAAGACCCAACCTGGACCAAGCTCCAAATCATTCACCGAAGATTTCAGATTGACTTCTAATAGTGATTTGTATTTATAACGATCCATATTACCTTCAATAAATACTAATCTTCCAACTCCAGATGCAGCAACAGCTCCCCAAACCATTACATTGCCGCCACCATGCTTCACTGTGGATACCAAATTCTTCGGACTCAGTGCAGTATTTTTTTTCCTCCACACTTTTGCTCTTCCATCGCTACCGAATATGTTAAACTTCGATTCATCTGTAAACAAAACTTTTTGCCAAAAATCTATCCCCTTTTCCTTGTGTGCTTTGGCGAACTCCAGGCGAAGTTTGCGGTATTTTTCAGATATAAGAGGCTTTTTTCGTGGTGTTCTACTATGAAAGCCGTTTTTGTTCAGTGCTCTTTGAGTTTTTCTGGGATGAACACACTTGTTGGATGAGCTTGCTATATCCTCGGCCAATTACGGAGCAGAAACTTTTGGATTTTTTCCACTTCATTTCGAATCTAGCTGACGTCTCTGCGAGATAGTTTGCTCGGGCGGCCACTGCGCGGGTTATTTTCGGTGGAACCACTATTTTTTACAATGGTCTGGACTGTTGCACGACTTAAGTTTAAGATTTTTGAAATTTCGCCATACGATTTTTTTACTTTCCTGTGCTGAATAACTAAATTCAATCAATATTAGCAAAGCAAACAAACATAAGAAAATGAAAGAAATAAACAAACGGTATTTTACTGTTATAACATAGGATATCAGAGTACAAGCTAGGAAACCGGTTCTGTATGAATGAATTTATTTTAGTTAAGTCGATTAAAAAAAGATTTCAAATGAAATTGCATAAGCACATTTTTAAACAAAGTCTTTGTACTTTGTAAACAACGAAAAGGAGGGGTGCATGTGGACTTCTGTCGTCCACTGTGTAGTATATACAGGTAACCCTCCTATAACGCGGTACTTCTATAGCGCGATTTCGCTACAACGCGGTTTGCGAATTGCGGAATGTTTCTTATAACGCGACTCCTACAACGCGATTTTTAAGCATTTTTTAAATACATATTCTATAAACTGTATTCTATAAACACACAATTATCAAAAATTACTTGTGTATATGTGTATATCTATTATTCGTAGTCTCATAAAGAAATAATAATATGTTTGTATTATACATATGTACATACTAAAAGTGTTTGCTCGGATTTTGAAATAGGACGACCAAGAGTAAAACGTTTGAAGCAAATTATAATAAGCGAGGGCGAGGAAGCGGATTTGTAGAAGGTTGAGATTTAAAATCCTCTGAAATATGTAGATTTGAAAATCCGTGTCTATTTTTCCCAGATTTTATTTTCCTTAGTTTTATGTTATTTAAATAAATGAATTGCTTTTTGCTGGTTAATTAAATGAATTAATTTATGTTATTATATTGAAATAGACAAATAGAAAAATATCTTTGAAAAAATAAATTTTTTTTATTCGATGAAAGGTCTAATATAATTAATTCGACTGAGAAAACTTTAAAATGTTACTTGCGTGATATTGTTTAAGAAAAGGAAAAATGGAGGAAAAAAAAGTTTCCTACAACGCGATTTTCCTACAACGCGGAGTTTTTCAGGAACCAATTAATCGCGTTGTAGGAGGGTTACCTGTACCCTTAAGTCACTTTACCTTTTTAAAATTCTCGCAAATTTTTCATATATTTGTTTCGTTCATTTTTTATGCCGCCTAATGCATCAAAAAGAGTTTGTATGTATGTATGTATATAATTCTTTATAAAAATATAGTTTAATGTGTCAAAGTTCCGAGCTTTGTGCAGAATTCAGAAAAATGAAACATGTTTCAAAAAATTATCATCAAAATCTTCAATTCCATAATCCGAATATTTAGAAAGTTTTTAGGTATGTAATTGTGTATCCCATTGAATTTTTGTGCAATAAAAAATGATCAGAACGATGATAAGCTAGTCGATTCATCCATGACACTCGGTCAGCATCCGTACGCACATAACATTACTTTTCAAAAAAGGAGAAAACGTGATATATCTGTTATAAATAAAGCAAAACTAATAAAATTTGATGAATGTGCTAAAACAAAAAAATCGAATTACGATAAGAAAAATATTAAACCACCTGTTTTTTTATTGCTTCCTTTGATACCAAAACTATCTTGAGATATTAAGTAATAATTATTAAGTTATATGGAATTCGCTACAAATTGCCCTTCAATTTTGGTATAAGAAGCTTTCCATTTCAATTCAACCGGGCTATTCGGGACATGTTCTTCGATTTCGATGTAACTCAAATATGTTGCTCTCTGGTCAAAATAATGAGACACGTATTTTTTTGTTCGCCCGAAACATTTTTTTTTTCAAGCTTTATCGGCAATTTTGTTTTTCGCCTCAAAATCGATTTTTTTTAATTATATAAGAAAACTTTTTGTTTAAATGCTCATAACTTAGTCAAAAATGGACCGATTTTAATGATTATTGGTTCAAAATGATCGTAATTACTTGTACGAGCAACTTCATGTAGAAACAATTGCAAAAAAGTAGTTGCAAATTTTTTATTTTTCAAAAAAAAAAGCAATTAAAAAAAAGTTTCTTATATTATATAATTAAAAAAAATCGATTTTGAGGCGAAAAACAAAATTGCCGATAAATCTTAAAAAAAAAATTGTTCGGGCGAACAAAAAAATACGTGTCTCATTATTTTGACCAGAGAGCAACATATTTGAGTTACATTGAAATCGAAGAACATGTCCCGAATAGCCCGGTTGAATTAAAATGGAAAGCATCATAACAAATTCACACAATTATAAATGTGAGTATCACTGACGATTTATTTTTTTATTATTATTACATATAAAATATTTTATCAGAAATCAGAAGATCGAATTACAAACTACAAATTAAGTTCATTGAACAGTTAACTACCGAAACAATATCTAAATATTTATTAATTGCAATGGAACTTTGCGTTTTAGCCCTCTTTGATTTCTTACCATGAGTTTTTGTGTAACGGTAGTCGAATGATTAGTTTTGTGCTTGCGTTACGTATCCCTTCTTCAACGGTGTCACTGTAAAAGTCACGATTTGTATCGGTATTCGTCATATCCCATGGAGCATTAGCTATATTCAGAAGAATTCTAGACTGAATCCATTATGATATCTGAAGTCTGCACTTGTACTCAGTCCACCAAACTTAAATTCCATATTTCCGTGTTGGCGTTATTATGGTATTATATTACATAATATGGTATATTAGGAGTTTATTATTTAGAGATAATTTGAGGTACCGTTAATTAACGACTTGTTTCAGAACTATCTCAGGAATTAAGTGCAAATAATCCGGATCAACTACTAGGTTTAAATCTCGTAATTTAAGCGAATAAGGGAGATTTTCAATGGCAACATTACCGAAAAACGACAGTTAATATGTGAATGTAAAATAATCAAACTTTGAAACAAAAAATAAAAAAGGCTGAAAACAATCATTGCAGCAATAATACGCTGAAATAGTATGACGCGTACAATACGAATAAGTATTTTATAACATGAATGTAAAATTCGAATTATAACCCTATAAATTGTTTAATATCAAACTTAAAATTTTCCAGATTTTTCTTTCCTCAGATAGTATGGATGCAATGCTATTTTGAACTAACACGTTCAAAATTACTTTTGTAGTTTTGATATTTTGGAGCAGATTGAGCAGAGCAGCTAATAGTACCCGTATTTGTTGCCTGCGGTGTATCTTATACTGACAAAACTATCCAACAAACGAATCAGGTGTTCTCTAATCCGCCGAACAATCGTGCGCGGGTATTTAAGTGCGGTCCGGACCGATAATAAATTTAAATATATCGATGAATTTCCGGGGAAATACATACAAGCACAGGGTCGGATTGTAATAATACAAGATAGGCTTGAGATATTAATGTCTGAAAAGGGCTGTTTATACGATTATTTATATAATAAGACATCGTTCAAATATCTGCTATGATTTCGCACGATAACACGGATCCAAAGATCAATTTTTCACGACTGCTGCATAGATGCGGCCAAATTTGCAGAATCAATGAAGTTCAGAAAACCGTACAAGGGAAAAAAAGCCTAGGTAATGATCATTTACTGATGTTGATTATCCGTAAAACTATCAATAGATTTGAACAGACCACGCCAAAATAAAAACACATTCGCCTTTAAGAGATCCTGTCAGGTTAATTGCTTATATGGCAAGCCTAATAATTATTTTTTATTGAAAGTCGTACCCTGGTAGTTTTGAAAGTCGGACTTTGATGTCGTTCGAATGTTAATTCTTTTAAATATTAAAAATAATTATTAATTAGATCGAAATCGAATTTGATTGATTTTTACTGTCACTCCATTACTGAAGTTAACGATTTTTCCGATTTTCAACGACTATTGTGAGCAAACTTAAGCTGCTCGCATTCGAGAATATCTTGTGGTGCTCCAATAACGGCAACTCAAATTTCTATTTTAAAACCGTCAAAGTACCTACATAAAAATCATAACACAGAATTTTTCAAATTTTATGTTGTACTCTGTGCCACCAATTCCGAATCATCAAAACATGGCATTGCTCTTGATGACAATGTCTGTATATTCAACGGTATTCATATGTCTAGCTTATCTACGGTAGATTCACTGATAGGGCTGCTAATATTATATTTTTAAACACACATCGTTTGAGACCTGATCATAGCTGAGTTGAAACCACCGCTTGGCTGTTGAATTCGATACAGTATTGGGCCATGCACGGAGCTAATTCATTTGGCCGCCTGATCTAACTTTTCTCCTAGATCGATGTGGTAACGAAGAATGCACCGAATGCTCTCTTTTTAGCTCCAGTCTTTAGCGTTAGAGCACAATTTTCAAAATATTGTGCAACGTATTTTACCTCTAATGACCCGATGCAATGTATTTATACTGGGTTGTTGGATAAGAGAGCATCCACCGTATTTCCCAGATTTGGCCCCTAGCGACTGCTTCCAGATCCAAAAAAATTAATGCGTGTGAAGCGTTTTTCATTCAATGATAAGGTCATAACAGCCGTGGAAACATATTTTGCAGCCCTTCCAGATTCTCACTTCAGGGATGGAATTCATAAATTATAATCTCATTGAAACAAGTATATTGATGTTCAGGGAGACTATACTAAATATGTAATTAAAGTGTATTTCAAACCATAAAATTGTGTTTGCCTTAACGAACCGGAAAACTTATAGAACAACCTGACGTTTGTATCTATTGTTGGTTGCTTGGTCGAGCTCATCCCCTGATTTGTGATTTACGTCCTGATGGAGTGCGACAAATCGATGGATCTATGTATAGTTGTACGCCGTCTCCGAACGGCAGATGGTTTTTTTATGATACAGATTCGTCATTTAATTTTTCATGGCAGAAATTCGCCATTACCTGTCGAAGAGCGACCGCTGTGGAAGTACTACAGGGTGAACGATATGAAGTGTTACCTATTCAAAACACCATAACTTTTTTGTGTGAAATTAGTTTTTATTGATTTCAAACACAAAATTGTTCAGAAATGATTACAATTTTAAGATATATTCACTTCAGCTCGATATGGCCACCTTTTACCTTGACTATAGCCTTCAAACGGTCAAAACATGAGTTGCATGCTACACAAATGTGATCTTGAGGTATTTTGGCCCATTCTCGTATAATCGCTTTTTTCAGCGCATACATACTTGCATATTTTTTAGTCCTCACCTTGCTCTCCAAAATGGACCAGATGGAATAGTGCATCGGATTTGCGTCTCGCGAATTCGAGAGCTATTGTGTGGACGAAATGAAGTGCGAAACATGATTTTTTAACCATTCTTGGTTCACACGAGCTTCATGAGTCGGTGCCGAGTTCTGTTGGAACGTTCATAATCGACGACCGAAATGTTTGCGTGTCCACGGCTCTAAAGCATTCACTTTGACACCAGGCTCGATAAAAACGATTTGAGAGCGCCCATCAGCGGTCACTGCAGCCCAAACCATTACTTGCGATGGGAAATTGCTTCGAGTGGCCATAGGCTCAAATTCTCGTATGAGCGTTCGGTCAAGTAAACATGATCGTTTTGTGTGTTTATGAACTGCTCAATTGGGAAATTATTTCATCAGAAAACACAATGTTAGGAAATTCGCCACGTTCGTGCAAGCGCAACAACTCCTTTGCTCTTTCGCACCGACCTTTTTTTTGCTGGGGTGAAAGATCGTGTGCTTTTTGGAACTTGTAAGCCTTGACCTTGAGCTCATTTTTCAATATGCGTCGAATGCTGTCTTGCCATATTTTCAGTTCTTTGACCATTTTTCTTACACTTCGACGTGGATCTCGTTCAAGACGAGCCTTCACTTTCCGAACCATTTCTGGCATTGTTGCGGTTTTTTTTGGTCCACCTCCGTAGCGTTTTGCAATGCTACCAGTATCATTGTAACGTTTTATAGTACGATACACAAACATTTTATTCACTTTGAGGTGACTGAGCTCACGAACAACGGCTGGTTGTGATTTTCCAGCCAAATATAACCCAATCACACTATTACGTTTGAATTCCATCACAGAAATAAAAATTCAACAAAACTGAGACGCAAATGCTTTTGATGGCTTATAAAGAATATATTGAACTATCATTAGAACAATTTTGACGTTGATGTCATCAGCTGTTTTACAGATACAGGCAGTGTGAAGTTGAGTTTGGAACCCAGTACTACGCACAACTATCCAGCTACCATGGTCGCGCTTACAAAGTAATATAAAATATAAAATTATTGCAAAGAGTAATAAGTTAATTCAAGAAAGTTAAGTTTTTGCATTTCCACAATGTTCAAGTGGGGCCCTTTAAATTCTCATGGAGAATGGCAATCACCGTAACCTATTCTTTCAAAAGTGAAGTCTAGAGGTCAATATTGAATTGGATTGGAGAATAAGTTGGTAGCGTTTCCAGCGTTTTTGTTTATTTAAACAAAAATTAATAATTATGTCAATAAATTAATCAATTATGTATTCACCGCTGATTTTGACAACCTCTTCCCCTCTCTTGATCAATTTGTTGATGCCGTTCCGCCAAAAATCGACTGATCTGGTGTCAAAGAAGTTTTCGAGCCAAGTTTTAAGGGCCTCTTTGTTATCGAAGGTAACGCCCTTCATATAGTTTGACAGGTAGCGGAAAAATGGTAATCGGTCAGTACAAGGTCATCAGAATACGACAGATGCTGACGGAGTGCGTGCTCTTGGTTTGCGGCTGTGAGAACTTGTGTAACATGAGGCCGGGCATTATCGTGAAGGAGTATGGTTCTTTGGATAAAGATCCGGCTTGACTTTCGGCTTTGTCGTATCACTCTTTTCTTTGCTTCATATTGACGTATAGGCACCATTTCTGATCTCCCGTGACGATTCGGTACAAAAAGCTCTGTTTATGACCGCATGTTGCGCGATGGCGAGCGAGATGCTGAGAAGCAATTTGAAGGCACCCAGGTTCCCAATTTTTCGAAGGTGATTGAGAATCGTTTTATGATCGCAGTTCACGACTGGTTTGGCGACCGTTCTCCTTGAAGTGATTTGGGACGTTCTTCATCGAATTCAGAAGGCCTTCCGCTGCGGGACTTGTTGTAGACTCGCTTATGACACCTTCTCCATACACACGTCGCAAATGTCCCACGCTGCTCGGCAGCTTTTTGACCTCGATGAAAAGCAAAGAAGAGTAGGTGTCGAAAATGTTGATTTTTGTGCCTTGAGTATTCAAGAAGTTTTTCTAATAGCGGTCACCCCTCGGCAGGCAATGGCAAAACTCCGAGTATATTATTGACACTTACACACATTTTGGGTATTTGGCTGAGCTCCTCCTCATATATTTGGCGTGCGTCCTGTGGTTGTTCCACAAATGGAGGGACTTACAGTTTTAAGCCGACTCAAGAGAGCAGATATTTTTTACGAGAAGCTTTTTCATGTGGCCGAAATACACTCGGAGGTTTGCCATTGCCTGCCGAGGGGCGACCGCTATTGGCAAAAACTCTTTAGTCATACAAATTCACATCTACTTACTCCGAATTAGGAATGAAAGTCACGCACCAACCCATTCATCGGTCGGGGCCAATAGTGAATACTGTATACTTTATGTGATCTTTGACACAGACATACACAACTAGACAGATATACAAATTTTACACGATGGAACAACGCATTAAAATAATTGAAACTCAAACTGGAAATAATCGTCCGAATGAGTCGACAATTCAAGGATTTATGCAAAACTCTTAAGAAACTGTTTCTGTCGAGGATAGAAAAAGGACTAGCATAGCAGACTGGGTTTTTTGAAACAACGATTTCAACGATCGCTGAGATACAATATTCGGTTCGAAATTGTTGAACTCAATGCGATAATGTTTGAGCGAGTCCTTGAAAGTTTTAATCCTCGTATGCAAGACATTTAGATTATGTCATTTTCCACATATAATTGTTGAGAACCATATTTTGTAAAACCGGAGAGAATCTAAATTTGTACACGTGTTATTTGAACACAACATCTAGGTGCATCTTTTGAAATAAGCTTTATTTCCAATTATTTATGGGTGTAGAAGAAACCCATAAAGGTGGGTAAAAAGATTTTAGTGTAAACAAAAAATATTACATTTAATTACAATCTCCTGCCTCTAAGGATTCTTCATTTTCAATGATTTGGAACTGTATTGCAATCGATCTCTGGACGAATAATTTTTTTGGAAGGAACATTACTTTACAATGCATTGCATTTAGTTGAAAAAATTCACTTATTTATTATTTATCATTATGTACATGCATATTTTTGCCCTGTACGGTCATCGGTTGATTTTTAATATTCCAGAGAATTTCGGACTTTGTTTCCCTGGTGTACTCGTACAATGTTTATAATTCATAGTTATCTTCACTTCGTCGGTGAAAGTTGAGAAATTAAGGCCTTTTACTAGTCGTGTTTCCCTGCAGGGGTTACTTCTACATATGAGCATATAACTACATATGCTCAAACATACACACTTTGATTTGAACGAGTACATGCACATGAAACATGTCACCAAACTAACTGTTCAATTTTAGTAAAACAACAAACAAGCCCCCGCATCACAATAGAAACCCAACGATGCCTGCAAGTATTAACTAAACGAAGACTGAACCGAAGAAGCTGTATCGGGGATGTGGACAGCATTCTCTCTTTTCTCTGAATACGCATATCCTTGGAGCACAGAGAGAGCAAACAGCACCACGCTAAAATGCAAATAGTACAGCGAACGAAAGTGTGAGCAAAACAAAAATCAAATAAATCACAACAACAAAATCGCAAAGTATAACCACAAGAAGAAAACAGAGAGCCGCGCCAGTGCTTGCATAGGTTTGAGTTTCTATTGAAGTAGTAAGGAGCGCGTCCTGCTGCTAACATCAGTAAGTTGCAGGTTGGCCAGACTAAAAGGCCGCTGTCCGGCAAAGCTGGAGACGTTCATCTATTCCTTTCTGCCGCGCAATGTGTTTTTGCTTTTGTACATGTGAACACACATGTACATCTAGTTATACATAGATATATATGGATACGTACAGTATCGCAAGTGTATGTTCAGTTGAATCAGACATACATATGTACATATACATATATAAGTACATTTTTGTGTTCACATTCAGAAATCTCCTTCAGATACATATACAGATATGTGTGTACATATGCACATACATGGACTGCAGGTATATTTACCAGTAAACATAAGTAGTGAGGAAAATATATGTATGTACTATATATGTATGTGTACAGGAACTTATAAGAATGTACAAATAATTCGCAAGGTATCCACTTAAATTTTTCTGAAAAATATGTACATATGTCCTATCAGTTAAAATAGCCTAAGTTAAATTATGAAGGGCGCAAAAAAAAATTTTTTGGAAATGTCAAATTATTGGAGCAATATGAATTTTATAAATAGGTACTGTTAGAAATCGGTTACTTGAATGGGAATGAGAAATATTAGAGAAAAGTTGGTGGCCAAAAATTACAATAACTTCTGTTATTTAAATGCTTTATTTAATAGAAATTGACGAAAAACAAAATTAACTTCACTTAAGTCAAGAAAAAATTTTAAACAAACACAACAAAAAAGAACTAAATGACATTAATGTTTTTTAATAAATTCAAAACGCAATTAAATAGGATGTTTTCGTACTCATACAACTAATTAAGTTCTTTTAATATACATAATAACTTGTCATACAATGCCAGACATAACAGCATTGTTGCAGATAAGATATCCTAACTGATGCAACATTTATCTATGTGAGTTAAGATATTTTTTAAAGCCCTATAACTTTGTAATAGTTATTACTATTAAATTGAGCAAACGACATATTGCCTCAGGTTCGGCACTGAAGAGTAGCATAACTTACATACCTATATATGTATGCTATTTTCATTATCTCGATTTACGCCACTTAAAAAAAACGCAACAGATATGTATGTATGTATTTTTAGGCTCATACTGGTTGTGTGCACATACAAGCATATATACATATACTCACGTATACATATGTATATATGTACATATGTATGGATATGTATGTATAAGGCGGTACTGTCCGCTCGTCCCTCTCAATGTGTATAGTGCAATTGGTATCACCGCTTTTTTAATACTAATTTAATAAATAGGCGAATGAAACAATTATTTAAAAATTATCTTATTATTAGCAATTATATTGCATGAGTATATGCACATTCATACATATGTAACATATATGTATGTATGTATATAGTTCGCTTAAACGTACACCTACATGTGTAAATTCATATGTGTGTACATACATATGTATTTAGGTGAACGTATATGCGAAGGGGATAGCTCTTCAAATACCTCCATATGTGTATGAATACCTATAAGAATGATTGTGTTCATATCTTTGTTCAAGTAAGCATGAATGTATATTCACTTAAATATGTACACCCTACTTTCGTTCGTTTGCATATTAATCGTCGTCTTCGTTGTATTCTCTCTGTCTTGTCCGGTTATTGTTTTTTTATATTTATTTCGCTTCCTTTCTTGATTTTCAGCCGATTTGGTCAATTCATGTGTGCCATATCCATTTACATAAATGCGTGTGTGCAGCTTTGATAATGTATTTCTCAGTCTTGGTGCTGTTGCGTACATATGAACGATGTGTTCTTACTCAAGCATCCCCTGTTACCACCATAACCGGTATTGCATTTCTTCAGACGGGCCAAATAAGAGTCCAACGCAAAAATGCATCCGCATATCGCATCATACTCAGATGTTAATCTCATCACACTAGGAGTACACTACACGTCTCTACTGGTTGGGTGCAAACATGCGTTTACCCGCTGGGAGGGTAAGCAGACACATATAGAAACACACATGCATACACATGAACGCATGCACGTACATACGGACAAGTAACTATAACCGTACTGAATAAGCGAATGTACGCATTGCTGTCCAATATATCCTTCCAGCTATCCATCCATCCATCTATTCAACCTACCAACCAAGTATGCTTGCCTAAGCAAGAAATAGGCTCTATGTATGTATGTACATTCGCATGGGCATCTAAATGTGTACATATACGCATCAGTATGTATGTACATCGCAGTGTCCGGCACTGTCCTAGTCGCAGTCGCTGTCGAAGTCAAAGTTGTAGTCGCAGTCATCGCTATCGTCGTCTTTGTCCTCGCAGCCGTCGTTGACGCTAAAATTGATGCCGTTAAGAATGAAGAAGGATGTGAGCAACGATACCGAGTGTCAGAATTGTGACAATGACCACCACTTTGCCAACATCTACTTGCTTACACACATTTATACAGATGCGAGTTCACGTAAATTTGTACTTGTTCGCGCATATATGTACGTATATGCATGTATGTATGAGTGTATACATGTTTAAAAGAAGGTATTCATGCATGAGTATAATATACATATATGTTGTTCGTGCCAGTATGTGGTTGGCAGGACACAACAGCAAAGTTCTGCCCGTGTAGAACGTCGCGGGATTGTCCGATACGGTCAACGGCTTGCCTTCTTTACCGTCTTCTTCTTGCTGATTACTAGCTGAATACTCCGTTGCCATCTTTGTCACTCTCCTCCGTTGCGCGTCGCTTGCCTATTAATCATTATACTTTTGGCTGTCACTGAAATTGGTGGTGTGGTTTCCTTTCAGCTTGGTTTTGGTCCAGTTTGGTCAAGAGCGCGCGCAACTGACCAAATGCCCAAAACACGAAACGCTACAAACACGCGCGCAATCACTTACACTCATACTGGCACTCACATAAGATCGTATGTATACTCGTATATATGTGCATACATATGGATACGTGTACATCTGTATGCACAAACACACTCGCGTAGCTGCACACGTGCCCATAACCGTAGTTGTGTCCATTATCCGTACGCGAGCCATTTGAACACACTAACACAGTCGCAAAACAAACGGTAGTGCGACGACCGTGACGGTGGCGGCAAATTTGTGCAAATTCAAATCCTTTCGCCGCTAAAATTAAACTTCGTCACTCACTAAGTCCAGTTCAGCGACGCTCGCGTTCGTAACCGCGCTCGCGCTCATAGTTGTTGAGCCGCATTTGCACTCGCGCCAGTTTGTCGCCTTGCCGGCCCGTTGTTCATGTTCGAAGGTTCGCAAAGCACCGTTGAACGGAAACACAATCACATCCTTTGAACACGCGAACGAGACAACAGCGCCATCGGTGTAGGTATTAAAAGTGACAAGGTCGACCAACATAAATAAATGTGTTGCTGTTGTATTACGAACATTACTTACCTAAAAATTCGCGAAGTGAGAAAGCATAGAAATAAAACTAAAATATTGTGCAAATGTGATGTTTTGTATTTTTACAATAGGCATATGTATTTAGTACTCACATATTAGTACATACATATGAATGAATTTGTGAAGTGTATATTAATGGAAAAACAAAACAAAATAATACAAATACATAATTGCCTAGTAATAAGTAGCTAAGCATCTGCACGCGGTTTCTAATTCGAGTGGAAATATAATACAAATTGTTCAAAAGAAACTGTTGCACATTAGTACCAACAAAATGCAAGAATGAATATATATATGTATAATATTAATGAACGAAATTTTATTTGGCTGCACAGAATCGGTAATTTTTGTTATATCATTTGTGTTTCTGAAGATTTTCGGATTTCTCACTGAAATAACAGGCGACCAGCATAAAAAGCGACACCAAAATAATTGCTTTAGATCAAATATATACTCTTTTTTCTGGAATAGTTGTATAAAAACAGTAAGTTCATTAAGCAAACAAAAGTTGTCAAATATTAAATAACAATAAATTTAAAAAATATGATTACATACATACATACATATGTACACGTGTAAAATAATAATACAATTAAAATTTAATTTCGTTTCATTTCAAAAAATATACAAGCTTAAAATTACGGGACTGAAACTCTGTTTTTGTCACATTACTTTATTTTTCCATATATTAACATGTTGAGTTATCAAATTTTCAAAAATATACATAAGTATAGGTATATATGTTGTGAGTGTGTCAGAATTGTAGATATGTAGATAGATTTTAAATGAAATTAACGTTCGCCGTAGAAGAATGGTGTTTATGTGTGACTAACATTTTGAAGGGACATGGTTCGAAACCCACTGTGGGCGTGAAACATCAAACGATAGGAGAGGTTTAGTAGCGCCCGTCTCCCGGTAGGCAATGTAAAACCTACCATTTTATTTCTGCCTTGAAAAAAAACTCATAAAAACCATGTATCGTTCGGAGGCGTCATAAACATGTAGACCTCTCCATTTGTGGAATAAAATCAAGACTCACACCGAAAATTGGAGGACGAGCTTGGCCAAACGCCAAACAAAGGATATACGCACCAATCAGTGGGATTACATATACTACTTATTTTACTGTAATATGAATATCTGTTGCATTTTATACAATTTTCAGTCGGTGAACAAATTTTTAGAACAGAAAAGAATCGTTTCCGCGACAGTCGGTTCTAAAACCGGAACGACTCGGATTTATATCCGACGAAGAACTGTCACTTCAGCAGCTTTCCTCGTATATGCATGGGGAATGTTTATGCTGCTACAACAACAACAGAAACAAAAAGTAGCATTGAGTTATGCCTCTATGCTACTGTATTCTATTAGCAAAACTCTATTATACAATATATACATTTTATTTGTTAAAACAGTGCACAGTGTGCACCACATATTGATAAGTTTTTACTATTTATTTATTTTGTAATTTGAATAAATTTTCCATAAACATATAGTTCATGCTTCCAAAAAAAAACCATATGAAGCAAAGTTTCAAACTTTGTATAAAATTTGTAAAAATTCGTCAAAGTTTCATCAAAAGTTTAAATTTTATACTTCGAATTTTTACAAAAATTTCGGACATGCAGTTTTATACATCATTGAATTTTGGTATTACATGCGAAAATACTTGAAATTTCAAAATAAATAATTATTAGAAAATTAGCAATATGTGGTGTGCACTTCATTCCGACTGCTACTCGATCCCGTTTATATGATTCCGTTGTTGCATTATGGCACTATTCAAATAAATAATTTTATTTGAAATTTTAATTTTATTCAAATGTTATGTACACTTTCTTGCGAAGGTTTTGTCAATAAAAGTTCTGTCACTGGCCATCCCTTGATTCAAAACGTATATTGCCTTGTTTTTGTTGTTAGTATCTATTGTTGTACTATTTTTGCTTACTACAAATATTTTTCAATACTTTTTCGTACAAATACATCTAGAAGCTTGGGAAACTATTAATAAATTTGCAAAGTCTTGTTTGCTTTAATCTTTTGGTCAAACTAGAGTTTGGCGGAAATAAAATTCAGCATATATTAGCCAATAAATACAGGTAAACAAAGAAATCATGGTTACATATCCGTTGCTTATAAATTTCCCATACTAAGCCAACATTACCATATCTTTTTAAAAGTCTAACACCTTAAGAAACAGCCTGCTAACTTGACATACGCTTGCCCATGATGGTGGTCGGTAACGAAGGAAGGACAGTGCAGAGTATTGTTTACAAGCGCGCGGAAGCATTTTGAGCAAACACGAAAAAAGAAAATCATTAATGGATTGCAAACGCAATAATGTTATTTTTCAGACCAACGCTAGCTATTGTTGTGACAGGCAAGCTGCTGCAATTGCCCACTACCCTGGTGGGGGCGTCGTCGTTCACAGTGCTGAATGTCGAATCGTCTATCTGCTCTGTCAATAGTTTTCCCCTACGATCGTTTGGCAGGATTGAATGCCAAATGTCGTGTTGCGCATTGAAGTCACCTACAACCAATCGGTTTTATATAAATGTTAAAAATTTCGAGCTCGGCATCGCCTGACCGGACAGCTATACCTTGATATTCTAAGGTACTGTGGTACGATGAGACGATACTGCACTGTGTGGTGGTCTATGAATGCTAAGCCACCCCGTTGTCTCGCTCGCGATCATGTCTGTGCACGTTATAGTCTTCCATGGTAATCCAAGAAGAGTTGGCGCGCAGCTTGGTTTCATGGGCCGCAGCCATCGCGAATAACTGATGCCAGGTTCCGAGGTATTCCGGTCTGACACACGGACCAGACTGTACGGGGGACCAAAAACTGCTTGTTTGAAGCAGGAGGGATGGGGATGGGCTATGTTGGGGAGTTGTGTGCAGGTGTGGGTTGTGGGGCCGGTTGGTAGTGTCGGCCTATAAGGGGATGTGGTAGCCGTTGAGGCGTTGAAAGTGTAGTTCTGCTGGAGTCGTTTATGGCAAACGGAGTAATAGAATACCTCTGGCACAGGGTTGGATTCAATACCAGCCCTAAGGAGAAGTATTTGGAGCAAGATTGCTGCATGGAATTGCTCCTGTAACGATAGAGGGGGATGATAAACGGTTTACTACAAAGGGCTAGTTTACTGTGGCGGCAGCCCTTGGTCGGGGAAAACTCGAGTCATTCCGGTAACGTAGAGCCGGCTGCCATAGGAATGTTTTTTTTCGCTGTCGCATAATAGATCCAGTTTTCATTGCCAGTGACGATGCGATGCATAATCGCCTCATAGGTCACCAAACATCTCTTGATATCCCTCTCCTTCAATGGATGTGGTACTCAGTTACCTGCTTTCTGGACCATTCCCATCGTGTGCAAACGTTTACCGACGGTTGAGCTGTCAACATCCAACTTTTTAGACATATCATCAAGGGTTCGACATACATACGTCTTCATCCAATAATTGTTGTAATTGAGTATCTTCGATTTTTTTCGGTGCCCCACCGCGATCTTTATCACTCACCTCGAAATTACCACTTTGGAAGTATCGAAACCACTCTTTACAAGTTGTATTTGATGGAGCGTGATACACGTAAATATTGATCAATATACGACACGTTTGAGCCGCCCTTTTTTCAAAAGGAAATAATGAAGCATGACTTCTCTCAAATGGTGTTTTTTCGGTACAAACGTAGACATTTTTGACGTCAGATAAAAAAAATCTTTACGCTTCAAACGAATGTCAACTACTGTAATCGAGACATACACACTTCCAAATTACCTGAGCGAACAAAAAAATAGTAAAAATATAGCAAACATTCTACGGAATAACTGATTTTGTGTTCTCGTTTACAAGTTTCAGAAACAGTCCAAACAGATGACACCAGTGTGGTAACTACATAAATATACATACATACATATGTATAAATTAGTCACACTTAAAACACATTGGGGATTTCGGCGAAATCTCTCTGGAAAAGTAAAGAAAAATAAAAGGCTATTCCAAGAGAAATAGAAGGCTATTCCAAATGGCGGACCATCACCTTAAAACTCTTTATTAACTCCATGCCATTCGGTTGAGTTAAATAATTAAAAAAAGGCAATATATAAATTATTAATACGACGGGAAAGAAAACTCACAATTTTTTAATCCCAAATACAGCAAATAATTTCGTTCTTAAAAGCGAATAAAACAGTCCCAATAGTAAAAAGCAGTCTCTCGTTAAATTTATTTCTCATATTCGAAGTAAGCTTGAATTTTTTTTGAAAAAAATTATTTCCAACTTTTTTTAATACTTGATTTGAAATAATAAGTTAACTTTACTTGACCAATTTTTTACCTTAGTCCGATGTTATAATACTACAATATATACATATATTCAGCAAAATGCTAGAGCTATTTATTGTAGCAGCTGATCTTTCTCTTGCCTTTTCTATGATATTATAAGAGAGGCGACTGATTTTCTATTCTCTCGTCTTCTTATGTCTCTTGCGTCCGTATTCATAACGTTTTTATAATTATGCCTACAGAACATTACAAAATTGTATACATGTTCTCATATTCGTCTGATATTGATTTTTCTATGACAAAACCTACATTTACATACTAATTTAACTATGTTGCTAAATAATACTAAATTGTATTGTTTTCTGTATAGAAAAAAATTCTTGATCATTGTTAAATAAATACATAAATAAATAAAACTTATCAATAGCCCAATCAACTGTTATAGAAACTGTTTCGTCAAATGTTGTTTTTTACATCTTCTTCGCGACCAATTAAAGTTGCCGATTCGGGAGCTACGAAATCATGAGGATTCACTAACTCGCATGGTTATGTGGCTTATATCATGTTTCGACCGCAGCTTACTCTTGGGTCAAATCCCATACAAATATTACAACCAAAGCCCATCGTTCACAGCGTGTATGTGATATTAAATGATGGCAAAAGTATTCATTTATTTGATTTTTTTCTTTTTGGTTATTGCATTCTTATGAAAACATAGGAGCAATCTTTTGGAGCTTGTGACAATTTGATTGACTGTTATAGCCTAGACAGACGGTGGCGTTAAGCGGGATTAAACACTTATATTGAGTTATCTCAGGAATTAAGTGCGACTAATGTGGATTAACAACTAGAGAGAGTTAATATCTCTTGTGAATAAAAAAATAAGAAAACTTTTAAAGAGAAGAACAAAAAAGACTGGATGCAATGCTAGTTTGCACTTTTAAATTACCTAAATTCTTTTGATATTTCGGAGCAGTTTGAGAAATTGCAATTTAAGATTTGTTTAATAAATAATTATTTGTTTGTATCAGGACAACTAATACCCGTATTTGTTGCCCGCGGTCCATCTTTTATTGACAAAACTATACAATAAGCAAATCAGCTGTTCACTAATCCGCTTAACAACCGTCTGTCGTACCCTACCTGATTAGTAGCGTTGTAAAGTAAAACAGATACTACGGTGTATGGGCCGCCAGAAAGTACTTGGGGACATCCCAGCCAAACGTCAAACTGTTAGACACACAAAACCCAGGTGCGTCAATACACGGTAACAGATACAGCAGTAGAATAGCTGACTTTCTATACTTGAGCAAATTAGCGCGAAAGCTACCGCTACAGTTTCGTCGGAGTGGTAGCAAAAAACTGGTAGGCAACCGGAGCACTGCTACCAAAGTATTTCAGTATGCTACTGCAACTGCAATCGCTACTGTTCGTGCTTCTGTTGCTTTGCACATATGTATGTATGAGGGTGTTATTTGGGAACTGTTCGTTTTTGTTTTGCTAGAGGATGGAGGTGTGGTTGAATACAACTTAAAATTATGTTATTTTATAGCTTTTTGTTAAAAAAAAAATCATTCATGAATATTTTTTAACAATTTATTTATTTACATGTGTTTAAAATTTGGAATATGGCGTTATATCATATTCCACTTCAAATAATCATACATACATAATATATATATATACATATGTATATACAAAAATGTACATATACATATGTAAATACACATATGTGTTACACAAATGTATGTACATACACAAGAATGATAGAAATAAAACTGCGCCCATCAGAGAAGACGTGGTGTCACAGTAGTCTAGTTATGCAGTGTTGAACCCTTTGTTCTTCGAAATAAATTTAGTGCTTTTTTATACCCAAAATGCGAAAATGTTTGAGTTTGGTGTTTGTTTCTTTTTTCAAGTTAACTTTCAAGTTTTTTAAGTTTATTTGTGTAAGTTAAAAAACATTGTATAATTAAAAAAATGTCACTCTTGCATTTAAAATTGAAAATTTCTCGATTCTTATAATATTGTATAATATGTAAGTGCAAATTAATTTTTTTACTCCTGAGGTTATGTGAGAATATTGAATCTCCATCTCTCAACTCTTTAAAACCATTTAAAACCTTTTTGTAAAATCTGCCTTTGAATTTAAGGGATACGAATTAAAGCCATTAATAGTAAGACATAACGACTTTTTTGAAAAAGGAGTATCTTGGTACATAAACTCAAATATAACAAGAAGGCTTTCGACCTTTTAAAAAAAAAATTCGTAACATAAGTTTTAAAAACAAAAATGGATTTTCAAAACACTCAAACCAGTCTATTGTACGTAACCACAACATATTTAATTAAAACCTAGACAATTTGTGACGCATGTAAAGTTCTTTAAGTAATTTAATAAAAATTTGGCATTTTCTTTTCTTTAAATGGGCATTTTAGTGCTTCTTTATAGGGCAAACTAGGCAGTAGCGAGAGACAGATTTGACTTTTCGTAGGAGAAGAAGTTTGCGAACACATACATAAATAACATACGAATAATCACCAACACCAACAATAATCGAATCACCGATAATGTGTCCAGATGATGAAAAAGCTAAATAGAACTGAGCGAATTATTGAATTAATTTGAAGAAAATGTATATTTTACATAATTATAAACATCACATTTTAATTAGAGGAGGCTAGAAAAATGTCAGGATTATACCAATACCTTGAGGCTAGAGAACAAAAAAATGATAAGTTAAGTTACGAAAATGGTAATCTGATCACACTAAACACCAATTGGACTAAGGTTACGTCACGAAAATCAGCTGATATTGTAAAATTCAGTGAGAGCACAGTAACGGTGCCACGATAGGTGCCACCTTATTATTCTCTCCATCGTGTGTACATACATATACATACATATATACGAACTTACAAAGGAGCATTTTCGTTTTAGGGTTTTATTTAACCCCTTCGGACCTCATGTGCACAATTATGCACATAATGTTTAAAGCCTTATAATATTTTTATTTTACTTTGTTCACAACATTTGGGACCTAATGTGTATAATTGTGCACATGCCGGAAAATTCGGAAAACTTAATAAATATGTATAATTTTTCACACATTTGTTTTTATGATGTCCTTCTTACTAATAATTAGTAAAGAAATAATTTTATTATCCATTAACAATAATTCAGGTCTGAAGGGGCTAAATTTTTTTTTTTAATTTTTTAATATTGAAGTGCCCCAACACAAATAGCTGTATATTTCCGGAAGTACATCAAGTGGTTAGTATTTGCTTCAAACAAAAGCCTTCTTTATAACACGAAAGTACAGACGGACAACGCAAATCTAAATTATTATTGTTATGGTTTCCGCTTGCCGATAATTCGATGGTTTTTCCTTTTTCATAAATTTTAACAGGTAGGTGAGTGATAATTCGGCAATAACAAAAGGTTAATATTATTGGCGCAGTGGAAATAAACAGTGACTCACAGCTTATTTGATGCAGCCGAAAAAATTATTAAAATATCAAATATATTTTATGGTATTTCCATCACAGAAAAAAATCTTATATTTTTTTATTGTTAAATAACATATTTTATTTAATAACAAAAAATGTTTCTTTATAAGAAAGATATGGCAAATTAAAATAATTCAGTTACAGTTTTGAGGTTAAATAATGCACTAAATTAAAAGTATTCAAAAAAACGTTAACACATTATTTGATTCAGAAAAGCTTTTAACAGGGAATTCATAGATTCTAGAAGTTTTGCTGTATAATCATTCTTCCTGTAGTGCCCTTTTCAGATCAGAAGCATTAGAAATATTACGGTTTCTTATTTTATTTTCCAGCAGTGACCACGAATTCTCAATAACGTTCAGATCTGGACTTTGTGCAGGTGTCTGTACTACATGTGGGCAGTTCCAGATAAGCCAAGTTTTACAATACCAGACGTATGCTTGGGATCGTTGTCTTGGTAAAACCTAAACGAATCCCTAATGCCCATTTTATCCGCACTTTGTACTAAATTATCTTTAAGGAGATCCAGATACATCTCTTTATTCGTGTTTCCTTCGATAAATGTTAAGTTTCCGACGCCTGAATAGGACAGGCAACCCCATACCATCACACTTCCCCCGCCGTATTTAACTGTAGAGCGTAAATTACATGATTGAAGCGCGGTGTTTGGTTTTCTCCAAATGCACGACTTCCCATTAGACCTGAAAAGGTTAACTTTGCTCTCATTCGCAAAAAAAAAATACCAGTCTAACGGTTAGACTTGATAGAAGTGAAACCTTCCGTAAAACAAACTGAGAGAGAATAAGACGAAAGCAGCATTAGGAGCGGGATAATTATAGGTTCATTATAATATTGCTATAAAGTTCATATTTTATTTTCTTCATTTTATCATTATTCATCCTCAATGTTTTCAATTTCAACATATGATGCGAGTGGCTTATGATAGATAAAATATGATACAAATGCTTTGGTTTCGATGTTGTCAAAAAAAATACTCAAACGGACCGAAGAAACAGACTTACAAATTTCTTCCATTTTCGTCTACTTGTATTCATATAAAAATGTATGTCTCTTCCCACCAAAGCTAAATGTATTAGTATATTTTTTTTCTTGTATTTATTCAAGGCTGAAATCCAAAAAACTGTTTTCAATAAATAATCAGAAATGTCCTACAATGCAAATTTCAAAAAAAAAAAAAATTTATTTCTTGTGATTCGAACCAAGAATTCTGGATCGGAAGCTCACATTGCTAGCCGCTCGGCAATCGCGCCATACTGTCGGTGTTGGCCTAAAAGTTATTTAGTTCGTCGCTACGTTTATATGTAATTCGTTTCACTTTTTCCCAAATCACTCCCAACGATTCTAAAGAAGTTTTCACTTCAAAAATTAATGTACGAAATATTTATACCGATTCACTTAAACTGACTTTCAGTATCTAAACCAAAAAACTGTTCAATAAATAATCAGAAATGTCCTACAATGCAAATTTCAAAAAAAAAAATCCATTTTCGTCTACATGTATTCATATAAAAATTTATGGCTCTTCCCACCAAAGCTAAATGTATTAGTATATTTTTTCTTGTATTTATTCAAAGCCGAAATCCCGGCGGTACTGCAATACCGGGTCAACCCGTGGCAGAGAAGGAGCAAGCCCCTAAAACACTCCGCCCATTTCCAAAAATCAGTTTAACATTTGTTGTCCTCCGATGGAGGATCTATCAGATGTTAAGCTGATAACCACACTACCTAGTCAATACATTTTAAATAATAAACCTAATAAAACTTTTGAGAATTACACGCTCACAAAAATTATTTATATCAACATATAATATAACGCTTCGTAACTAAATAACTTTTAGGCCAGCGACGACAGCATGGCGCGGTAGCCGAGCGACTAGCAATGTGAGCTTCCGATCCAAAATCCTTGGTTCAAATCACAAGAAAAAACAAAAGTTATTTTTATTTATTTCGTCGCTACTTTTATATCAACATATAATATAACGCTTCGTAGCCAAGTTGGTCGCTTTTTTCGTTTCACTTTTCCTCAAATCACTCCCAACGATTCTAAAGAAGTTTTCACTTCAAAAATGGACTTCCAGAACGAAATGTCTTTGTTCAAGTATTGTCTGCAAAACTTCTTCTTTGTTTTTTATTACGAGCTTTAATCAACGGCTTATTTCGGGCAGTCGTTTCATGAAAATTTTCTTCGCGCTGAACTCTACGAACAGTTTTAGTGTTACAGATCTTGCCTAAGTATATTTCGGCTTTGTTAATTTTGGAGCGCTTAAATCGGGGTTTTCTTTAACTTTGCGAACAATCCACATCTTATCTGCATCATTAAATATTTTATTTGGCGCAGAACTGCCCTTATCTTCTATCCTGTTTTCGTGGTGAAACCTTTTTATAATGTGCTGGACAGTTTAGGAACAATTTCTGCAATTTAAATACAAATAACATCTTCCCTTTTTCAAGTTAAAACGCTAAGCTAATCAGAAAAAAAACACATTTCACCGTTATTGCATTCTCAGAGAAAATATAAAATATACTGCATCATTTCAACTGTGAGCATATTTTGATGAGAAAACTATATGTTCCTACATATATTTTTTCAGCAAGCATTGCTTTGTTATTGTTCTTTATGCAGTGTTAAACAGTACATACATACGAGTATCTCATTACAAGTCGTATACATTTTTTTATTAAATTTAATAAACATCGAGTCATTTTCTTTTTTCTAAAAAAGTATTACCTGCATCAAATAAGCTGTGAGTCACTGCATATGAAAATAGTTAGAATATATGAAAACAGTTAGAGTTTCATGTTGTAATTAATTAATGAGCTGCAGTCTAAAAAAACTCCTTTAATGCTTTAAATTACTTCGATCTTGTTAATGACGGAAACGTTAAGTATAAAATGTGCAGGCAAAGCTTTGAAAACCGGTTTACCATACAATAAAAAAATTAATACATGTGCGTAGAGAATGAAGAAATTGAACTACTTGTATCGTAGGTGCTAGAACTGTTAAGCATTAAGCCATCACAGTAAAAATTTCAGCCCGTTTCTGTAACTCAATTTTCTCAATTGAAATAATCAATTTGACGTCACATTAACGACATTCGCACTTGTGGTGTTCCTGTAAAAAAAGAGCAGATTTGATCGACAACTCTGGTAGTCACCGACGTGTTCCATTCCATTTCAGTGCGAATACTCAACTGAAAGGGTTTCTGTAACCAAATGAAACGAAAGATTGTCGATCAATATTCTCACTTAGCATTGAGATGGTGGTTTTCATGCATACTTTTCTGAATGCCGCCACAAACAATTGTTGATACACTTTCACACGTTCTTTGTTGATTGGCATACAATTCCTCCCACTTTGTCGATTAATGCTTACAGAAACCCTTTTTCTTAACTTTAGCAATTTAGATCGTCAATATAATCTACAACTTTGTCGATTCCTTATAAAAATGGGATATATTTAGAATAGTATATCTTTTAATATTTTAAATTCTTAAAATATGAACAACTTTATCGTTCCAATTTATCAAGAATTCAAAGGCAAGGGTGGAAAAAACTATAATTTGAATGGCAACAATTGTAAAAGTGTATTGTAAGAAAGTGAAATTTATTTTGCAAGATTTTTCGATGTACTTAACAACATATAAGTTTTACACTGATTGCAAAAATTTTTCGCTAAAGCCTAGTCGCACCATCTATTTTTGGAGATATTAAATGAGTTCTCATTTCAAGTTCAAATCCTTGGATTTAGCGGCAAGCGAAAACCATGACAATAAAAACGTAGATTTGTGTTGTCCGTCTATATCATAGAATGTAATTTAGCGCCCTATTTCAAATTATAGATATACATATGTAAATAAATAAATCATCAGCAGAGCAACCGAAGCGGGCGCAGTACCGGTAGCATACTTGAAATATTTCGGTAGTTGTACTCCGTTTAACTACCAGTTTCTTGCTACCACTCGGACTTCAGATAGTACTTCAGTTTTTTTGAATATTGCTCTTTACGTACCGCTTCTTATCGCAACGAAACTTAGCTAGGAGTAGAGCCCAACAGTTGTCACTGTGTCTTGTGCTACTGGCTCTAATACTCATCTGTTCAAGTCGAGAGCAGTAGCAAGATGCAAGAATCGAACTACGAAATAGCGTCACAATTTCCATTATTGGTTACAATATCAAAAATCTACAATTTATGTAGATATCATACATACATATATGCAAATTCCGTTTTTAGAATTGGCACAAAAGTATGTTTGCTACAGAGTACGATTAAAAGACTGTTTCAAGAATATTGATATAATTAAAAATTCAAGTTTAGTGATTTAATATTAATTCCATGCAACTACTAAAAGCAGTACCATGTATAATTCCACCTGGCAAAATACAGAGAAAAGGGACTCGATTCTTATTCCTTTTCATAAAAATTTTATATTACGAAATAGTAAGAATTCGCATATAATATAACGGAAAATCTTACACTGAGATTCTGTAATTGCCGAGAAATATATTCAAATACATTTGGAAAGAGCCAATGCTTTACCTTTTTGGTTGTGAAGTGATGGGATCTCCCACAATTGAGGTCGATCCTTCTTTCGCTGACAACTCAAGTGCTGATAACATATTCTGGAAGGTGAATAAGCAAGTAAGGTAAACATGTATGGGGAAAATATAAAACTGTTCGATTTTTTCTCATTCAGTTAAGACAACATACTCGTACATATGTACACATATTATCTTTAGTTTAACAATTTATTTGCACTAATTGACCATAAAACTTGTATTTATATTTAACTCTGGGTTTTTACAACTTATCTCATTCCTTATTTTTAGCGAATTTTAGTTCCTCTACAGTATTATTATATTCTTTACATTCAATTTCCAGCACATACATATTCTGATCACAAGGTTTCCCAAATGCTTTTTCACCCGATTGACATCTGAGTAAAATACCGTCCATTCGATTTAGTTGGTTGAACCATTCAGTGCTTGTCAACAACTTGAAATAACTGATATGTCCATACAGAGGTTTCATCTAAAAAATATACAAACATATTTTTCCGGTATATTATTGGTTTATTCGAAAGAGCAAAATAAAGTCTAACGGCGTCAAATCGCAGCTTCCAGCAAGATCACCGAACTGGATGGATAACTCTCTAAAGATAGAGACAGCTGCTCTTTCTACTCCAGTAAAACTGGAGATACACTGTGCTCATAAAACAAGTTCGATGTTATTCTGAAAGTTTTTGAAATTTTGTTTAAGAAAAAATAACTTGTGAGTCGCTTATTGTAGCTTATTAGCAGCAAAATTAAAAAAAAATGTATACATACATATGTAATCTAGCCGTCATTAGCCCATATTCCTGATAGAAACAGAAAACGAAAAAACTAGAATTGGGTGTACGAGTAGCTATTATATTTAGTAGTAAATTATATATAATATTATCGCTATCATATCCAACCAATCACTTCACCCTTGAACAACGTTGGAAAATATTATAAACTTATTTCTAAAGTCAGTATTGTGTAGCCCAAATCATCTTTTCTGCCGAATCGCACTTTTATTTCGGCAGCCATGTACAAGTAAAATTGTCGCATCTGGAGACACACCTGCACATGATCATCGAGAAGCTAATGCATCCTCCGAGAGTGACAGTGTGGTGCGGATATTGGGGCGGTAACATCATTGCCCATTTTGAAAATTTCGATCAACGGTGAGACCCGCAGAAGTAAGATAAACGATTTTTTGTGGCTGGAAATTGAAGACATGAATTTGGACATGAAGTATTCGTGAAATCAGAAACCGTCACCAGGGTCTTTGACAGTCAAGGCAACCACTTCCATAAATAATGGTATGTGCTCTTACAAATAAAGCAATAATATACCGAGAAGTAGACTTTTATTAAATTTTTAAATAAACTCACATACAACCGTTATATGCACAAAATCTGCAAAATATTCTGCATTAGCATTTGAAATATTTTATTTCTATTAATATTTTTATTTATTTAGACTGACACGTCATATAATGTATTCAAAATATAAAAGCGATGCATATTTTCTCTTCCACGAAAAATAATTATCAAAAAGTTTATTTTGTTAAACATGCAATGATTTTTTATTAAATTTATTAAGCTTTTGTAAACATGTACGAATTTATGTTTGTATGCGCATTTATGCATCAATACGTACAAGTATAAGTATAAATATAAGTAGTGTGTACTTATGTACACACATACGTATATGGTTAAACACTTGTACATAATCTGTGAGTAATAAAATTTCAGCAAATGCATTTTGTCCCTTTATTCCTATCACGTTCCCGTCTGGCAGAATCAGCTGATTTTCATTCACAAACCGGGAAGTAAGTAAATAGCACATTTTACAACTACCGAATGTATATATACATATCTATATGCACATATGAATATATGTATGTACATAAAACGAGAGGGAAAAGAATTATCAGATTCGTATTTTTTTATATTTTGTTTTATTGCATTGTCTCGTCACAACAAGCTAAAACACATAAAAATGAGTCTATGGTATGGAACAGTTGCTGAAATATATATATACAGTGATATTTGTAAGATTGCTCAGAGCGGGCAATAGGGCCGATGCCGAAGCCTCGAAAAGCTATAACACATTTTTATGTTTGAGTATTTTTATTTTTTCCTTCCTCACACATTCGTATATGCCCGCACATGTTCATATGCATAGCCATTCGTACCAAGTAATGCACTCACACAAATGCAGATAGCACTTACAAAGTTCCATACTACAAGTAGTATAATACTTGCAGGAGGGCATACATATATTAAATAGTTTCCTTTGTTGACCTTTATTTGCCAGACTGTGTAGTGTAGTCATGTATGTATGGGTTCACATGTACCGTTATTCTACTCGCCCAACATACAAGTGTGTATGTTCATATGTGTATGTGTATTAAGAGGTGCTTGTGATATTGGACTATAGAAATATAATAAATTATGAAGACACATTGAAGAAAAAATTTTCAGTACAACTACAATAGCACATTTCAGTGATTTCCAAATTATCACATTTGTAAAAATAATATAAATAAAAATTAATAAACACATTTTAACATTGGCTTTGATTCTTAAAATTTCAAGTAAAAATAGTTTTCAGGCCTCTTTTTTCTGGACACAATTGTATTTTTACCTATTTATAGTACTCCTATGGAGAATAACTACATAAGTATTTTCAATTTTACGAAAGTAATGATCTCATTTACATTTTTGATTCGATTTTTTATGAAAGTAATATATTCAACATTTAATTTTACTCATATATGGAGCCACGTTATGGTGATTTCATAAACAATGATTTTTCTTCTCTTAATATCCAGTTAATATTTAACCCCATCACTAGTCACAAATTTTAGTTGATTGAATATCATTGTCATTTTCATTCAAAAATTAATCCTTTTTTTCATCAATTTTGTTTTTGAATAACTTTTTTACTGGATAAAAAAAACAATTATTTTGAGTGATGGAAATCTTTATGTTGACCCTAACGCGCTCCATTGCTTTTCATGTTGAACACTGTCAGTCTACAAGTGTCAAATATAAGGTTGTCAAAAAAGTCTTGCGGTATTTTTATTGAATTTTCAATTGTTCATAAAATTGGTTATAATAATGCGATTTAAGTCAAATATGCGCCGATTTGTTCGATGACGAGTTCCCACCGAGATGCCAACCTCATAATGCCCCTCTTATAGAAAATCTCTTCCCTATTGTCAAAAAACTCGGAGAGCCAATTTTCACAGGACTCTCTTGTGGACAACTTCCGACTACCAAGCTCGTTCGCCATGGACAGAAATAGGTGGTAATCACTTGGTGCGAGATCCGGACTATACGGTGGATGCAAAAGAACCTCCCATCCGAGCTCCCGGAGCTTCTGGCACGTCACCAAAGATGTGTGTGGCCTGGCGTTGTCCTGATGGAAGACAATTCGGCCTCTGTTGATCAAAGATGGCCTCTTCTGCATGAGTGCTGCATTCAAGCGGTCCAGTTGTTGGCAGTACAGGTCCGAATTGAGCATTTGGCCATAGGGGAGCAGCTCATAGTGGATGGTTCCCTGCCAATCCCACCAAACACACAGAAGAACCTTCCTGGCCGTCAATCCAGGCTTGGCCACCGTCTGGGCAGCTTCACCGCTTTTCGACCACGACCGTTTGCGCTTCACGTTGTCGTAAGTGACCCACTTTTCATCGCCAGTCACCATCCGCTTCAAAAACGGGTCGATTTTGTTGCGATTCAGAAGCGATTCGCATGCATCCATACGGGCAAAAATGTTTTTTTGCGTCAAGTCGTGTAGCACCCATACATCGAGCTTCTTTTTGAATCCAAGCTTCTTCAAATGGTTTATAACGGTTTGATGACTCATGCCCAGCTCTTGGCCGATGCTACGGCTGCTACTATGCCGGTCTCTTTCGATCAATTCAGCGATTTTATCGCAATTTTCGACGACAGGCCTTCGGGACCGTGACGCATCTTCGATCACCTCTGCACCAGCACGAAAACGTTGAAACCATCGTTGTGCGGTGGAAATAGAAACTGTATCGGGTCCATAAACTGCACAAATTTTATTGGCAGCATGAGATGCATTTTTGCCTTTATCGTAGTAGTACTGTAAAATATGCCGTATTTTCTCTTTACTTTGCTCCATGTTTGCGACGCTATAACTCACGAGCGACTAAAAGCAAACAACAATTAATCAAACACGTGAACCGATGCGACAAATACAACTAGAACTACGCGCTTGGAAAGACAAGCTTGCGGAAATACCGCAAGACTTTTTTGACAACCTTATATGATAGGCGTACATCGCCATTTGCTAAAGTTATAAATTTTCAGATTGAGAGATCACACAATTTTTTCGGTGCGATATTATCCAAAAGTTGTAAAATATCACTTAAAACCAAGAATTTTTTGCCATTATTCTAACATCTAATTATAAAACTTATAACTGTTTTGAAATAAAATTAAAAATTGAAAGTTTTATGTTTAAGATTTTATTGTGAATGTTCTTTTCCAAGTAATCTATGCAATCAATTAAAACAAAAAATGTAAATAATTTAATTTAGAAAGCGTTACTTGTAGCAAATGAACTGCTCAATAAATTTGACGGAAGGGCACCAAAACTATTTAGTAGCGTATGCAGATGACATACCTAGCTATAGAGTTACGGGAAAGTACCTGGACACCATCAGTAATGTAATGACAACACACCTAAAACTGTACACCAATAGACATCTCGAGCAGGGATAGGGATAAACGCGGAAAAAACGGGTTTTACCAGGATGTGTAAGGTCCCGTCGTGGATCCTCCCGAAGCTAAGCCACAACGAACTACTTCTCAAAAATCAGGCGAGATACCTCGGAGTAATACTGGACAGTAAATTGCTGTGGAAGCACAATGTTGAGGAAAGGGTGAAAAAGGCCAGTCATGAGTTGTAGGCATGTAAAAGAATGCTGGGCGCTACTTGGGGACTAACACCCTCTCTGATGCATTGGTGCTACACGGCAGCAGTTAGACCGATATTGTTGCTTGGGGCCTTAGTATGGTGGACTGCGACAAGAAAACTGACATACTTAATGCCACTGGAAAGGATTCAACGACTCGCTGCTTTGTGCATAACAGGAGTGATGAAAACCACTCCAACGGCGGTGCTGGAAATGATACTCAGCATGCCACCTATTGACCTTATGGCGGAAAATCTGGCAGCGAAATCCGCGGGGAGGTAGGAAAGAGGAGTTCAGGTTGCACAGACTTCATGACTTCGTACTTAAATTGGGAGAGAGGGTTTTGGACTACAATTGAAGAGGAGGATTGGCACAAAGGCATGAAGCCTGGCCATAGGACCGACCTTTCACATCTACACAGACGGCTCTAAAACTTTAGGCGGAGTGGGAGCGGGTATTTACTGCTCAAAACTAGGTATTAGACAGCCTATCTAAACTGCCAGACCGGAGCAATATTTTCCAAACGGAAGTTTTTACTGTGGACAAGGACAAGAAAGAACTTAATAACTAATATATACGAACTCAATAATTAATAATGTAATATGATATAAACTCAATAATTAATATATACAAGCAGGAATAAAAGCAATAAGCTCTTATTGTATTAAGTCCAAAAATGTCCAACGGAGCAGGGGGGCCATAGAAAGGTTAGCCGCAAACAGTAGGCTACATATCTATTGGGTACCTGGTCACAAAGGCATTATGGGAAACGAAATAGTAGATGAGATAGCAAAAAATGCTGTTAGACTAACATTTGAACAAGAGAACGACACACTGAAATCGCTAAATACAATATACAACGAAATAGACGATTGCATGAAAAAGCGAGTGGAAGCTAGGTGGACTAATTTGACCACATACAAAACAGCAAAAATTATGTGTAGAACAAAATGCTTACGCTCTCACGAAAGGACTGCTGAACTATCATAGGTATGCTGAAAGGTCATAATCTATTGGCTGCACATGCGTACAAGGTAAAATGCAAGAAATGCAGAAAGGATGTTGAGGAAACTTTAGAACACCTTCTATGTGTTTGTTTAACATTATTAAAAACGCGTTTAAAATGCCCCACTGTTTGAGGGTCTGGGGGATGTCTTAAAAGCGGATCTCCCAGCTCTGCTTAGATTTGCCAAAAGCGTTGACATCCTCCATGATGTCTACTTTCAGTATTCATAGAGGTCAGTCTCCATCTGGTATGGCTAGAGACCAAAAGGTCTATGCGCGGCTTAATGCCAACCAGAATAACCTAACCTAACCTAATTTAGAAAGCAATAATACAATTTTTAAATACTTTAACTATTCACACAAAGCGCCACTTTTCCAACAGTGTTTCTTTTCAACCAATTTCATTAACTTCACTTTCTCGATTTATGAAAAATATTTAATTATTTTCAAAGCATTCGGCTGCTTTGAGAAAAAAAATTTTTAATTATTCGCTTGACATCTTTGATTCGAAAACTTTTCATTTGTATTTATTTTGTAGCGTGCAGGTGGACTGTGTGTGCTATCTCGACATCCTCAGGATAGCATCACGAATCGCTTTGCATTACAAAGTAACTGTGTATTTGTACTCGTAGTAAGTGAATTTTTTTCTAACATCTTCAAAAAAAAAATTATCTCATATTTCTCACTCACATTTGGGACGTTTTCATTCGGCAACTAAGCTTATTGAACAGATTTCAATATGACCTTAGATTAGTATAGAGCTGGCGGCCATAGCCGACTGGTTGGTGCGTGACTACCCTTCGGAATCTCCGGGCATTCACATCAAATAATAGAAAAAGGCTTCCGAGTGTGAAGCCAATGGCAAACCTCCGCGTGTATTTTTGCCATGAAAAAGCTCCTCATAAAACTATGGGTTCATCCAGTTTTACCTCTTTAGAACCGATTCCGATTGGTATATTCATTTGCCATTCTTCTTTTAATACCTTTTTCGGGTCAGTCTGGCTTCGAATTTTTTTTAACTAATTTGATCAATTTAGAAACATGGGATTTTAAATTGAAATAAAAAGACGAAATTTTAAATGGATTGGGCAATCTTTTTTATTTTTGTGTATAACTATTCATTATATTATAACATATTTATATTATTTTTTTTAAGATAATCCCTTCCAATGTTGACGGTATGAGGTCTTACGTTGTTGTGGTGAAACAAAACTTTGCGTCTATTCACTAAAGACGGTCGATCTTTTTTAAGTGCCTCATTCAGATTTGATAGCTGATGGGAATAATAATTAGCAGTTATCGTCTGGTTTGGTTCCAGAAGTTCATAATAAACAATACCGGCCATATCCCACCAAATAGACAGAAGAATCTTCTTGGGGTAAAGGCCATCTCTAGGGGTCCGTTCTGGTGTTTCATCTTTATCTAATCATTGGCGTTTGCGAACAGGATTATTGTAAAGGACCCATTTTTCATCACCAGTAACGATACGGTTCAAAAAACTTTCATTTTCAAGCCGTTGCAGCAGCTGAGAACACACATTCACTCTCTGCTGAACGTTGGCGACAGAAAGTCTATGCGGAACCCATTTTCCCCAGCTTAGAAACCTTCCCCAACTGAACCAGGTGCCTGTGAACTGTTCCATGCGATGAATTTAACCTCTGAGCTATCATATCGACTGTCAAATTTGGCTCAGCTTCCACGAGCTCGAGCAAGGCGTCGGAGTTAAAGACTTCAGGAATGCAAAAATCGTACAAAAGTGAAACTATGGGTAAAATACGCACGAACTTATGGTCTGACCTGATATTAAACGAATTGTCTGTGGATAGTATTATCGACATAAATAGTAACATAGAAAATGTTGATTATGAGTTGTTAAGGCAGGAAAAACTCTCTACTACGTTTAAGTGTGAAAAAATAAGCGTAGATGATATCGCTTATATTGTTAGGAAATCAAAGACAAAATTGGGTGGAAACAACGTATTATCAGAAGGAGTAATTACGGATTCAGTGGAATATATGGATCACTTTTACGCCATACTAGTAACTAGTAGTCTTAGATCAAGAACAGTACCTATGGAATAGAAAACTTCCACCATAGTGCCACCAAAGAAGGTAAAAAATACTATTAAAGCTGAGGAACTTAGACATATGTATATACACCCTTCCTAATTTGGAAAAAATATTAGAAACGGTGGTTAAAACCAACTAATCCTCTAATCGAGTCCAAAAATATTTTCATAAAGGAGCAAAGAGTCTTCGGGGCGATTGTCCGGGAAATAATGTTACAAAGATTTGAATACATTGGTGTGGAGACCACTGAACTTGAATGGTTCCGTAGTTTCTTGTCAGATCGGAAGCAACAAACGCTTATAGATTAATCTATTCCAAGAAATATAGGAGTCGAAATTGGCTTACCACAGGGGTCGTTCCTAGCTTCCATACTTTTCATTGATTATACCTATTAATGATGTAAATACAGCATTGAAACATAGCAAGATAAAACTATTTGCTGACGATACTCTCTTAACAGTCAGCGATAGAAATCTGTCTAGAGCAGTAACAAAAATCCAAGAAGATCTTGACTCTTTATACAACTGGTTGTTCTTTCTAGAGCCATAACTCTTAGCTTACAATTAAAAAATGAGAGAATTGAAGAAGTAAAAGTAGTTAAATGTCTTGGAATTTATATATCGCACCCTAAATACAAAAGGGTCAAAACTCAAAATGAGCAGAAGCTCAAATATGAACGAGACGTTATCAATAAAACGGTCCGCGGATGACATATGGCAAAAATAAATTTTTTGTTTTTTGGTAGGACTGTTATAAGCTTGCATGGCAAATTTCAGCGTGATATGTCACATAGTTTGTTTTCTGTGCTACTGTAAACAAGTCAAGCTCGAGTGTGGAAAATTTTGAGTTGTGCCTCTTTTGTATTTAGGGTGCGATATGTAGATAATAAGTTAAAATTTTAGGAGCACGTTGAATAACAGTTAATAAGATTGCGAAAAACAATTGGGCTCGTGAAAAGGTCATGCAAGTACATAGGAAAGAGATATAAACGTTTGGTTTATAGATCAATAGTTGAGCCGCATTTTATATACTGTCCAACGACTTTTTTGTGGCAGCGACACACAAGTTGAGAAACTCCACAAAAATGCAAAACAGAACTATGCGATTTATTTTGAATAAGCGTTATGATACACCCATACAAGAAATGATCAGAGACTTGAATTGGCTGAGCGTGAAACAGCAAATATTTTATCAAGGTCGTTTTTAATATAAAGCAGGGCGGCCGCCGTAGCCGAATGGGTTGGTGCGTGACTACCATTCGGAATGCAGAGAGAACGTAGGTTCGAATTTCGGTGAAAGATCAAAATAAAGAAAAAGTTGTTCCTAAAAGCGGTCGCCCCTCGGCAGGCAATGGCAAACCTCCGAGTGTATTTCTGCCATGAAAAATCTCCTCATAAAAAATATCTGCCGTTCGGAGTCGGCTTGAAACTGTAGGTCCCCCCATTTGTGGAACAACATCAAAACGCACCCCACCAACAGGAGGAGAAGCTCAGCCAAACACCCAAAATGGTTGTATACGCCAATTATATGTATATAAAAGGGCAAGTCACCGTATTATCTGCACATTAATCTTAAATACATAAACGAAACCCATTCATATTTACTCAGGGGAGGTAATAGTTTTAGACTACCACTGAAGAAGTTGATAAGAAAAATATATTCTATAAAGGATTAAAATGTTCTAAAGAGCTACCAACTCAAATAAAAAATTCTGTTAACATGAGCACTTTCAAGAGGCTGCTATTGTAATCACAGTTAAAACGTTGCCGATTCCAATCAGTGGGAATATGCGTTGCATTAACTATGTTGAAGTCTAAATTACGCTGTAAAGACTTGATAATTGTAAACTATAATTTAATAACGTCATAACTAAATAAATAAATAAACAGCAACAAAACTAATGTCATCTATGTATGTGTTAGGTCCCGGACTTTTCAGCCCATATGTTATATATTTTACGTGCTTGCTTTTATCACCTTTGGGCAATATAATATTTTCTCTCCAAATAGAAAAAACAATGCTGGTCCAATGTAACTATCTAAGTAATCATTTCTAGGTTCTCAGTACAGTGACAAATACACAGTGTATATCGCACGGAGCTGGAAAGGATACTGATTTGTTGGCACTGCAACGCGTGGAAGAGGAGGCAAATCGCAGGAGCATTCCTATTGTGATTGGCGATCACTCCAATACCCACCACTCACTATGGGGCTTTAGCAACACCGACACTCTAGGTGAGTCCAATCTTTAAACCAACCGTGGGAATAAGTCCACTTCTGTGACATCAAATGGAGAGGAGTATCGTAATTGACAACCTTCTCTCTCACTAATGATCTATAAATTTCGTTTCAACTTTTTTTGAGAGCTTCGATACAAATACAAAGCATCACTTTCAGCTTTGCTTCAGAAACACACTTCACTCGGTATGCTCAGCGTACCGTAAAAACTAATAGGGCGAGCCCTTCTAATGGTGCTCACACTCACCAACGTATACGTACGCCCGTATCAGCTGACACGATGAAACTAATGAGGGCTCCATGTAAATCAATTCTCACCACCGTTCCGTTCCGTAGTATCGCAGATCGTTGTTTTATCATGTCAGCTGATTCGGGCGTACGTTTACGTTGGTGAGTGTGAGCACCATAAGACAAAGTCTGTTTGTCTCGCTGAGCTCGGAACATTGTCTAAAGTTAACGAAGCAGTGAACTTTGTTGCCAAAATGGAAGGTGTGTTCACGATTATTATTTTTTTTATGTTGCTACACTCGTCTCGAAGATATGTTCATGGTTTTAGCAAAAAATGGGTCAAAGGTTGTATAGAATTTTGTGTAAAAAATGGAATTAAGTGCTCAAAAGCATTTGAAATGTTGACAGTAGCATTCGGGGAGAGTACTCTGAGTCAAAATAATGTTTACATCGCTCTGAACGCCCCAGCACATCAATTACCGATGAAAATTTTCAGAAAGTGGCGAAAATTGTTATGGAGAATCGTCGAATCACAATTAGACAACAATCAATTTTGCTGAAAAAAATTGTTGAATTTTAGCCAAAAACAACGTCGTATGAGCATCGTTCAGGAATTGTTGAATGACGTTAACGATGATCCAGATTTGTTTAAAAGGGTCATAACTAGTGACGAATCATGGATATATGGTTATGACATTGAAACCAAAGCCCAATCGTCCCAATGGAAGAATCCAGTAGAGCCAAGAGTCGATAGCAGAAAATCGCCGAACACGCAAAACACTTGTCTTATTTATGCCTCTCACAAACAAAGTGTATTGCTAAAACCATCAACATATCTTCGGGACGAGTGTATCAATATAAAAATAATTATAATCGACAGTTGAATGTAAGTAACCCACGAAATTTAAAACCTTGACCTTATTTTTTAAACACACCTCGTATATAACTCTGCTTTTATAATGGCATTTCCTTAATACAGTCTAAAAGGCAAACGGAAACCGCCCTATAGGAACTTGGTTATCCCAGTCTTGAAGGGGGCACAATCATAAGCTTTAAAGAGGTGGAATGGGTATTTCCAACTGTGCAAATCTCCAAAACTAGATGACATCTTTCCCGATGAACTACAAGTCCGCTGAGAATTTTCAAGTCTTCTTCTCTGTCTAAACCATTACCATATACCAAGAAGAATGGTCTGCACACCTAACATAATTTTTTAGCACATACTTTTTCACCCTGTTACATCTCACCGTGTCAGCACTCATACTCTAAAATCAGGTCCCTGGACACTTATCTACATGAAATTCTTGATAAAATAGATAGAGGACTTGACTTCCAGGAATTTACACTAGATAACCATCTAGATATACCTTTCTCCAACCTCTACCCGGATGCTGTTATCAGAGTCCTCCTCCGGGCGTCTCCAGATCAGCCATTAATGAAAAATGTCTCAGAGATGAGGGCAACCACCATTATCAGGTACACAGCGGGCAACACTACTCAGAGAGGATGAAGTGTTACGGTAAATATTCTAATCTTAAAACTGCAGAGTACTGGCTGTAACATCGCAGCGTATGCGTATGTCATTATGATAACAATATCAAGAAAGCAACTCCAAATTCTGATCGAACTATAACGAAGCGCCCTCTAAATATTGGATAGCTGACGTGGAGAGAGTGGACCGCCAAACACCACACCGAAATGATGCTTTTGACAAACAAATATAAAATACCCACTTTCAAGGCCCTCTCACAAAATGGGTTGGGGCTAGTACTTGCTACCGAGATAAAGTACCAAGGGATCTTAGACTGTAAACTCATCTAACACCAAAGCAACGAAGCCAAGTCTAGGAAGGCGGTAACTGCTAGTGCTCGAAAAGATACTATCCGAAATCCTCATGAAGATTGGAAACTACAGTTACCAAACCTAACCTGAAGTACGAATGCACTTGAATTTGCATCGGGCAAATTGTCAAGAAATATATTTTAAATTTAGACTGATTGGAAGAAATTAAATTGTTGTGTTGTCTACCATTTCTTATAAAATTTATTACCGAATACCCCAACTATTCAATGATATTCAAAAATAAGCTTTCTTCAGCTGGCAAGTTAAATAGTATCAATTGTTACTTACGAAGCCTTGCTTTTAATCACACGTACTCTGTCAAGCATTTTACGGATTTATCCGGCTTTTTCCAATTTCGATTTTATTTATGTAACTTGCATTGCGTATATGCGTTACCTTAGAACACTTTTGTATATAAATAAATTAATATATATATTTATTTATTTTATTATTAAATCCAAGATTAGTCGCCAATAGGTTTTCATCAAGCGATCTTCAAGATTTTACTTTAAGAATTCTACCTAACAAATTTTATTTTTCCAGTTTTTTAAATGAATTTATCTTTCGAAGAGCATTCGATATATTGAGAAAATGCTCAAAACCGCCAGCAAACAAAAGTTGTTGAAAGTTAACGCGTAACTTTGGTTCATACATATATAAAACTAAGCTATCATATGACACATACCACCTTGATCAAAAAGTTCCCGGAACAGTCGCCAAGTGGCCCTCGAAGTTAAATGATTTGAGGTCTGTTTTTTTTTGTTAGGTTGACACATCTGTGATTAACATTCCTACCAAAATTGTTTCGTTAGTCTTGAGTAAATATTCCTTTGCACGTGTTTTCGGTTTTTACAGTTTTAAAAATATATTTGAATTTATAACAAGTTTGTATTAAATTTTGAGTTAAAAACATATTTAAAGGTGCAAAAAACTTAGAAATATTGGGATACATTCTTTAGAAATATTGGCAGCAGCCGTTTCGAGCAGCATGAACGCTTCACAAGAGATAGTGGGTCCATCGAGGGTCACGAAAGTAGTGACAGGTAGTCGATATCGAAAACTGATGAGAACATCAATAAAGTAAAAGAAAAGTAGATAAATAGCCGCAAATTAACCATCAGAGAGCAATGTTGGTCCCAATGGACCTGAATATTACGAAAAAAGGGGCTGCGTTGACATCAGCAATACAGACATCAGGCGTATTTTACACCACGAATGTTTACCAGAAGGTCAAACAGTTAATAACGACTAGTAATTGAGTGTTATGAGACGTTTACGTGAGGCAATTCGCAAAAGTAAAGGATTTTTGAAAAAACAATTCATGGACTTCGCACCATCGCACAGTGCCATCATTATCCGAGCATTTTTGACCGAGATCGAAACGAATACAAAAGCTATCGAACTCACCCGATATGGCTCCCTTTAATTTTTTTCTGTTAGACAAAGTCAAAAAAAACTCTATGGGAAACGCGTGTTAACCAAACGAAAGTAATAGAAAAATCGCAGACGGCTCTGATGGCTATCCCGAAGTTTTGGACAATTCTTTTTTTTTTTTTTGGACTATTCCTTTCCCCGACAGCTGGTTCTACGTTACCAGAACGACCCGAATTCACTATATATCCGGCCAAGGACTGTCCTCCAGCAGCACTCCCCGTACATGTATGGGTAAAGTTTTTGCTGTTACATTTTTCCTATAAATTACAAGATAAGAAGTCCATTAGCGTATAGCTCTAGAGTCATTTCGGAACCCCTCAAAATTTTACACTCGTGCTAACATTAATTAAGACCCTTCATGTTTTTACAATATTCGCAGTATATTTCATGCAATATTTTTCGATAACTTTCAATTAAAAACAAGAATCTTATAAACAAGTTTCAAAATTTGTTCACCATTAAAAAAATTTACCAAATTTAAAAAAGTTTTAACTTTGTAATCATAATTTTTAGAAATCTGCCGGATATGCAGCCCCTTCAATTTTAGTTTAAAACCTGCAACTTACATATCGACAGATAAGCTGCCTACTAGGATTACGTTCGATGCTCTCGACATACAAGCTGCTATTATACAAGCAAGTACTGAAACCAACGTGCCATTCCCAGGGCGACCGGTTCTACGTTACTGGAATGACTCGGGGTTTTTCTGACTAAGGGCTGCGGTCCCAGTAAACTAGCCTTGTCTTATGAACCGCATATCACCCCACCTCTTACGTCAAAAGAGCAACTGCTTGCAGCAATCTTACTCCAAATACTGCGTGTGCCACAAACGGTTCCCCCGAACTCCACCTCGGTTAGGTACAATAAGTGCAACGGGTGGAGCCACCTTAAGACCTGTTTAGGCCTTAGGTCACATAGGGAGTGGTCCACACGGTATGTGGCCACATGTTGCCCCCGCCAGCAGGTGTCCGATACATCAACAGCTTTAAGCTTCTTCAATTCAACTGCAACGGACTACCGACTAAGGTTGACGAGATAGTTGACTTTATGAGACGACACGGTATCCCAATAGCTGCGGTCTAAGAAACCAGCTGCACGCCAGCTCTTCTCGGATTACCAGGGATGGCTATAACGTGCACCGACATGATCGCGAGCGAGACAACGGTGGTGGTCACCACACAGTGCAATATCGTCTCATCGATGAAGGCATCTACCGCAGGGACTACACCTTAGAAAGTCGAGGTATAGCTGTCCGGTCAGGCGATGCCGACCTCGAAATGTTTAGCATTTATATACCCCCTGTCACCTGCTGCCCGGCAGGATATCACCTTGATATAGGTGCGCTCATCAGAGGTGAAAACCGGTTGGTTGTAGGTGACTGGTCTGATAAATAGCATAACCTGGTGACCTATACTATCGCTTTCATCAGACCACTTGCCCATTATTGTCTCTATTGAGAGACCTGCCGACTTTGTTTCCGCGAACCACCGATCCTATATTAACTTTAACAAAGCTAATTGGACCGGCTTCGCTGAATTCACCGAAGACACCTTCACCGCTCTTCCCATAACCACTGATGTCCGCGCAGGCGAACGCGGATCCCGCAAGGTGGTTACAGCTGCTGCGGCTCGCTTCATCCCCGCTGGAAGGCTCAAGGACATATGTCCTAATTTCCCCGCCGAAGCAGCCAGTTTAGCAAATGAGTGTGACCACTTATGCCAGGTCGATCCCGGGGATCCCCGCACAAGCGATCTCAAGTTGGAGATCCGGCAAATGGTAGATCAACACAAGCGAACCAAATGGGTTGAGCACCTGAAGACATTCCACGTATGTAAGTATGGGGAATGCTTATGCTGCTACAACAACAGCCGTTTCCTACGTAACCGAAACGACCCGGATTTATATCCGGCCAAGGACTGTCACTGCAGCAGCATTCCCCGTATTTAAGTATGGGGAATGTTTATGCTACTATAACAACAGCACCTGAAGACCTGAAATTTCACCACTGGTTCGAGTTGTAATAAGTTATGCTATTTGCATACGTTCAATGTATAGGTATTAACTTAAGGACGTGTTCACACGTCAAATGTCAAAATCTAAAATGTACGCATTATGTATTTGACAGAGACAGTTGAGCTTCAACCACGATACAGAATACAACGCTTACAAGACTAAAATATAATATTTGTCTAAAATTAAAATTATATGTTTTATTTAATTTTAACATCTTGTTACTTAGAAGTAATCGAACAAACGCTTCACAACAGAAAAATAAAACAATCACCGGAATAAATTAATTAAATTTTTGTAAGTTTCATTAAAAAGTGTATTTCATCATTGGAGCATTGGATTGCATCGTAGATAGCACGAATCACATTTTAGGGTAATTCGTTTTCATCTGGAAAATTCACAAGAAACTTAAATCATAGGATAAAAAACGATATTCATCGGGATAAAACATTCATCGGAGATCATAATTATTGGTATATTTCTTGGATATTTTTTGATTTTCACGGATATTTTTGCAAAATGGCAGAGGCACGAAAATAATTGAGAGAGCTCGATTGTACAAACATATTATCGGAATGGAAAAATTGGAATCGTGATTTTTTGGTCTACATATACAGGGTTTGATTGAAAAGTAATGAGCCTTATTTTTTTTAAGCAGTTTTATTAAACCTTTTGGCTTATACAACTAATATTCTTCACAATAGGACCCTTGAGCGTTAATACACCGCTGGTAGCGGTCCTTCCACTGCAGGAAACATTTTTTAAACTCATCCGCCGGAATCGCGTTCAATTCGTCTGTCACAGTTTTTTGGATCGCCTCGATGGAGTCGAAACGCCTCCCCTTCAGCTTTCTTTTCAAGCGCGGGAACAAGAAGAAGTCCGGAGGGGACAGGTCTGGGCTGTGAGGAGGGTGGAGAAGCACCGAAACCCCCATCTTGGCCAATGTAGAGGTGCACAGGAAGGCGGTGTCTGTTTGCGTCGTCGAAGGCCTTCAAGATCGCTGTTCGTCTTCGACGTTCTCCCGGCCTTCCTTGAACGACTTGTGCCACCGTTTTATCTGGGCACTGGACAGAGATTGATCCCCGTAAGCCTCCTTGAGTAGCCCAATGGTTTCGGTACTCGTTTTGTTTAGCTTTACGCAAAATTTGATCGAGTAACGTTGCTCCAACGATCGCTGCATTTTCGCCACTACAAAATCCTAACACACTTTTAAAACAGCTTTCACGCGCGGAGCGCTGTTGACTGCACCGCTGTTGCCAGCGAACTGGGACTAGTTTCTAGTGGAAGGGGAAGGTCCAACGATCATTTTCCCCCACCAGCCGATTCGGTTGCTCGCTTGGGAAGGCTCATTACTTTTCAATCAAACCCTGTATGATTGCCAACAATTAAAATGGTTAACCAGAATCGACAAAAATAGCAACTGTACTGTGTTTAGTTGGTACAAAAGGTGCCAATGTTTATAATATATTATTTCCAAATGACGGCTCTCAGAATTCATTACTTGGAACAACAACGAAAAAACGAACGTTACCAGCCACAGATCCAGAGCCACTGCGTGAGGTTGAGGAAACGGTACAGCGAACATTGGATGAAGTTTTAACTGCATTTGATAATCATTGCCGACCGCAAAAACATGTCACAATGGAATCATTCAAGTTTAATAACATTGTGCAAAAAGAACGACAACCATTCAATGAATTTTTAACGGAAATTCGTGCACAAATCGATCGCTGTGAATTCAACTGTGCATGTGGAATTTCATATAAAAATCGAATGTTGCGTGATCGTATTATGACTGGTGTTTATGAAAAAAAGTTGCAACTTAAATTACTCGATGGATGTGATGAAACACTTGACATTTGCAAAACATTTGAATCAGCAAATGTTAACAAAAATATTTTGGGATCCAAAAAGCCAACAATTGATGCTATTTCATCGGAAAGGGTTGATTCAATCAATAACAGTAAGCGCCGTTTCTGCTTCAATTGCGGTAGTGATTGGAAACCAGATCACAAATCAAATTGTCTAGCAAGGGATTTCACATGGCAATGTGGAAAAAAAGGTGACTTTCGTCGTGAATAAATTCAATTCGAAACAAAAGAGATCGTTGGACTATCTGTCCAAATTAACGTCGGAATTAAGAAATTTAACCATGAAAGATGTGAAATTTCAATGGAATAATAAGCATGAAGGGGAATTATCGGAATTATTGAAGATTATTACATCGGATACATATGATCCAAATAAGCCCGTTGTTATTCAAACGGACGCATTGGAAAATGGACTTGGATCAGTTCTGATTCAAGAGGGGCATCTAATAGCCTTTGCATCAAGAACATTGGCAAAGAATGAATAAAGATGGGCGTAAATAGAGAAAGAACTTTTAGCTATTGTGTTTGCATGTGACAGATTTCATTACTTCATTTATGGACGTGAATTCACAGTTGAAAGTGATCACAAACCATTGGAAACACTTGTCAAATGTGATATCGATGACGTATCTATGCGTTTACAAAAGATGTTAATGCTCTTATTAAAATATCCATTAATAAATGTGATCTATAAACCCGGAAAAAACATGTTAAATGCGGATTGTCAGTCACGTGCGCAATTTAATGATGCATCGGAATTGGACGTAATGTCTGGGGTAATTCATGCTGTCACAAGAGCTGCCTGTGTCGGAAGACAATTATAATTATTACAGACAGTTATTGGAATCAGATAATGATCTTAAAGGGATTTGTCATTTTATAGTTAATGGGTGGCCGGGGTATCATCATTTGAATGATTATTGCAAATAATTTCATAACCTTAAATCAGAATTGCATTTTGAAAATGGATTAGTGTTCCTGAATCACAGATTGGTCATTCCAAAACAATTATAGGCCAAAATGGCAAAATGGTTACATGCACCACATCTTGGAATAGAAAAAACGCTTGCACGTACAAGAATGTTATATTATTGGCCGGTTATGAACGATCAAATCAAACAATTGGTTTCAACATGCAGTGTTTGCGAAAAATTTAAACGGAATAATCAAAAAAAGCCATTGGTTCAGGAAATCAGTCCAAAATATCCGTATCACATCGTTTCGACGGACTGCTTGAGCATGCTGATCGTGACTACTTGTCAATGATCGATGCATACTCCAACTATTTAATTGCAATTGCGGTTAATAACAAAACGTCCAAACACCTAATTGATGTAATGTGTCAACAATTTGACAAGATTGGATACCCAACAATTCTAAAATCAGACAATGTTCCATTTAACTCGGGTGAATTTGAACAATTTGGTAGAAAACTCAATATTCAAGTGCGATATTCAAGTCCAACGTACGCTCAGAGGAACGGACTTGCGGAAAAGGGTGTTGCCATAGCAAAAAACATTCTCAAACGATGCTTTGAGACAAATGAAGTTAATAAATTTCAGTATAGAATAATGGAATATAATACAACACCGGTTGCAAATTTGCAAACAACTCCATCGGAATTATTCTTTGGGCGGTTAAATAAAACGGGTCTTCCAGTATCGGAACAAATTCGTGTCAGAAACAATATCGCAGAAAAAGAAATTCAGAAGAAAATTGAGAATAAAAAAATGAGGCAAAAATACTACTATGAACGGAATGCGAAGTCATTACCAACACTTAACATTGGTGATTTGGTAATCTTCAAGAAGAATGGAAAGCAATGGCATTATGGCAGAATAGTTGGCAACATTAATGGTAGATCATACATTATTAGGCATCCATTTGATAATCATTTTAGACGTAATCGAAGATTTATAGCTAAGACTTGGAATGAAGATATTGATGCTAGTGGTTTAATGTTTGAAGAAATTGTAAGATCTAATCACACGGAAAATTTGCTTGAAATTAACATTGTAACACCACCAGTGGGTGAAACCAAAATTACACGGAATGACTCAAGCATTGAATTTGATACAAGATCTCCTCTAAATGATGTAATTGCGGATGAATCAGAACAGTCAGTGGAAATTGATAATGATAATAATCGTCATCGGAACCTGTCGAAGCAGCTTGCTTCCTGGGCCTACCTTTAGATGAGCCAGACGGAGAAGACCGGTGACATACCCTACACTGACGGGGCTTGAACTATTGCTACAAGAACAACAACAACAACCAATGTAAACGCACGGGATTCAACTCTGAGGCTACACTTATAAACAAAATGTTAGTGTTATACAACCGTTCCAGAAGTAATAAGACGCTGTGTAAAGGCCCTATGTCATAAAAGAAACTCAGGCTTATGTACATAGAGATCTGGAGGTAGAAACAGTTTATACTGTCATAAAAAAAGCATGAACGCTTGCATGCCGACAGACTGAAAAACCTCTGCCACTCTGAAGTTGTGAGCTTTACGACCTATTTGGATGATAAAATGGGAAATGCGAAAAATTCTCGCTCCATCAACAGGTATATACCTATGAAGTGAGACTTTCAGTTATTAGTCCATAGATATCGCTAGGAGTATTTTTAAACTTTCCCAAATGTCTTTTTTTTTCGTCTGTCATCTGTCAACAATATTCAGTTCATTGTTTGTTACGTTTCATACAACAATGCATTTTTGTCGCTCTTAAAAATGTCGTTTAGCTGTAATTTAGCTAAACGTTGATGTTGCCAGACACCTCAAATAAGAACGAAGTTCGCTTGCAGATGCTCACTGGAGGGTTGTTTGTAAATATGCATTTTTTTTGTTTTAGTTTAGTATTGAGAAGCATTTTCGAAAATATAAACATATAAAATTGATTTTACAGGAGCGCCGTTTAGAAGAGTTTTTATAGATTTGTAGAATTTTTTCATAGAACTTCTTTTCGCATTAAAACTATTAAACCAAAAATTAAACCGTCAAAAAATTAAAACGTCATGACCAACACTGAACTGAAATACTTTATTTTTGTTCATATTTTTATTTTCATTTGCATGCATCCGACAACACTATACTGTGTTAAATTGTAAAATGATGATATTGGTAAGCGCATTTGCGTTAACTTTTCATTGAAATATCTCTAATACCAGTATAAAAATAAGTAAAAATACCCGAGTGAGTGTATTTTTTTGTTTTGTTTTTGAATTTAAGTGAATTTCAGAAAAATATATATAATGGGTCAAATTATAGTGAAGTTCCCGGGGGCCCTTTGAAGTCAAATAATTACAGAACTATTATTTCCGGAATAAAACAAGGTTCCGGAACCACTCCCTAATATCTCCACCAAGTTTCCTTAAATAAGTCTTATACTTTGCCTAAAATTACCCATGTTACATTATAACAAACCCTAAACCATGCAAAATATCTTTTCCAAAATCCGAGATTGTAAAATAATTTCACATTTATATACTTTTTGCCGTACAACCCTGTATTTTCTGTGTTATCGGCTGATCGATTTTTACAAAAATTAAGATTATTAAATATGAATTAAAGATTTTAGATTTAGTATTTTAGAATCTATTAAATTTGCGGTGTTAAGTCTGGCAACACCTTTAAATATGCATCACAAAATTGTACTAAAAAGTACTGTGTAGTGATAAAGAATATTGCTAACGAACTGTAAAAAGTAAGACTACAAAAATTCTAACACTGGATTATGTGATTGATGAATAAGTGACACAATAACCGGATAAAAAAAAGACTTTCATGACACGGTATGGCGAAAACTCAACAATTTTTAAATACACAAGAAACATCCAGCAGTCAAAATAGAAGAACTGACATTGGAAAGCGTCTGAGTCATTAGTCCTCTTCTTTTCGCCATGCGGGAAATAGATGATGTAACTGGTATAAATGAACATATGTACATATGTACATATATTGGCAATGCGGGAATAGAGCCGCCTTAAATTGTATGCTTTTGTAGGGCAGTGAGTTATACCAGTTTAATGAGGTACAACCATACTCACTAGCGGCGAATCTTACTCGATAACTTTATTGCTGCTTTCGCATGCAAATTTTTCGTGAAGTTAATCGAGCTTAGAGATATCGTTATCTTCTTATATAGGGTTTTCCAAACAGAGGTGTTATTGTGAATTTCAAAGAAAAATGCTATTTTTTAATATAAATAAACGGATATTTATTTCATTATAAAGAGGAAGGTATGCCGTTAATAGTGGAAAATAACATCAGGCAAATTACCCACACGACCACGCTTACAGAACAATAACCTTTTCATGAAATTTTCCATAACCGATTTGCAAAGTGGCTGCCCTATGTCCTCGATAGCCTCACGAATTCCATTCCTTTCACGTGGCACCAAAGAAAAAAGTCACAAGGTGTTAAATCACAAGATCTCGATGGCCAATTGTGATCACCTCTTCGAGAGATAACACGGTCCGGAAACTTTTCCCGTAAAAGGTTAATGGTCAGATCAATACCATCCAATTCCGGCCATAAAAAATTGTTAATTATCTTTGTATAGCGATAGGCTATTCAAAATAACACCTGTTATTAGCAAACCCTTTACATATGTATGTATATATATTCTGTATAAGCTTATATATCAAGGACGATGGAGAAACAGATTGCGCCTTCCGAAATCGCTGTGTCGTAAGAGTTTATTAATAATAAACAAGAAAATGGAAGGGGAATTACTTGTTTGTGAGAAAGAAAAGTAGGCGAAAGCAATGGAAACAAGCAAACACAAGAAATTATGTGCACACATACATACTTGCCAGCCGCGGCGTCTTCCGCGTAAATACGCAAAGAACTGCATTTGGAGACTTTATATTCATTTGTGCTCGCGAAAAAAGTAACTGTTTTCTAATGGAACCGCCTCCACTACTCAATTCATCTTGCTTATATGTATATTGTTGGAATGGTGAAACTTCGCGAACTAACTTACACCAATATCGAGCGAGTGGGATACCGAAACAAAACACGCATTCGCCTTGATGGTAACAGCAGATAGCGTGACAGCATGATTCAATAATAAAAGGTTTGCTCAGTAAGCAGCTTTCTCATTCTCTCTGGACAAATCGGCTCCCTTAGCAAGACACTGGGTTACTTGCTCTAGAAATTTTGACTAAAAGTGGAGGAAAAGTAAAATTTGTAGAAAAAACATTTAATTTTCAAAATAGACTGCTTATGAGCAACAACTCGCTCAAGAGTTTTCTTCGGTATGTTCAGGACTATGGTAGTATGACATGAAATAGATACCGCTTAAGTCAGGACATGATAGAGTATTTGACGCAATCCGAGATCGAGATGGAGAATTTACAAAGCTTTATTTCTTATGATGTGGTGATTTAAACGGAACTCATGTTTTGAAAAGAGCTAGCGTTTGCTAAAGAATTACAGCAGGGAGAATTATTGAATAGTCCCGACGCAATCGATTACATTGCAGACCTCATTATAAAAAAGTTGGCAGAACTTGTTTCCAATGAGCCCACCTTCCTCTGGATGGATGAAGTGTCCAGAAGAGGCTTAGAAAAGCACAGTACCAGTATGAAAGAGCTTCTCATAAAAAACCATCTACCGGAATCGGCTTAAAACTTTAGGGCCTTCCAATTGTGGAACGCGCACTACAAATAGGAGGAGGATCTCGGCGAAACACCTAACAGAACTGTACGTGCCAATTATTTATTTATTTTTAACAAAATTTAATTTTTTCCTTTTTATGCACTTTCTTAAATACAAACCATGTCAGCTGACACGATCAATCTTATGAGAGCGCCATGTAAATTAAAACTCACAATTGTTCCCTTACCGTGTCGTGTACGTGTGTAAATGAAGAGTTTTGAATGTTCCGAGAAAACGTGTCAGCTGGTTGCTCTCTCAACTCAAAGTGTTGCGAAACAGTACATTTTGAAATCATTAACAAAACAAACTTCGGCAAATTTAGGTTTCTATGAAAAATATTAAAAACGCTATTTAATAATGTTAATTATAGATAATTAACTATTTGCATTTGTTGGTTTTTGACTTTGGTTTATACAATGAAAAATTGTAACTGGTAACGCAGATGTGTGTAAAAGTAGTGTTACAATCACGAACCGACTGGCAACAAGAGCGAACGAAAGGCCAAAAGAAAACATGAATTAGCCTTGATGGTGGCACCAAATACCGAGGCAGTGCACGCTTTCTGGGTCTACCGCCATATGAGTTACACGTAGATGACTAGTAAGTTGCTGCTACAACATAACTCGCCAGAAGATGCGAACTGCCAGATCTAGAAATTACAATAGTTATTAAGTTAAGGCCGAGGTGCATGCGGATGGGGTATTCAGTTAGAAATTAAACATGTGTAATAGAGTGTAGATTTAGAAATAAAGTTTTGGAAACAAAGTAAAACAAGTGCGTTGCCATTAATTTTTGTGTTTTATTCAATAATCCAGCGATCGTAAGAGATTTATTTAAATTTTTTCGTACGAAAATTCGTAACAGTATGTATGCAAATATAATATATGAATGACAACATTGCGACGAAACTGCCAAACACAAACCCACACAAACCGATATATTGTGTAAAAATGTAACCAAACGAGAGCAGCTATTTTCTATGGGCTCAAGGTTTGCTCAATTTTGTGTGTATCTGACGGACAACAGACAGGGACTACGGTAACGTCGGTGAGTATGAGCACCATTAGCCGAAAAGAGGTGACTACATCACACAAACAGGGCTTAGTAAGCTGCTACAACAACAGAACTCATCAGAAGATCCGAGCTTCGAGGCCTAGAAATTACGATATTTATTAACCAAATGTATATAAGCCAAGGTGCATGCATATAGGGTATTCCGATGTAAGATGAACTTGTAAGCGATAAACAAAATGTAATGAGCAAGTAAATTGCGTTGCCATTTAATTTGGGACTTGTATTTGGCATTCTAGTGTTCGAACTCAGAGGACTTATTGTGAGAAATTTATTTGGATTTTAACGTAACAAAATTTGTAACAATATGCAGGTATATTCAATTTTTCTTGCAGGCTGTAAATCTCCGCGCTACATTTTCTAGCTGTGCTTTGATAACACACTGCACAAATGGATTTGTAAATCTACAGAATGCTACCATCAACGTTACATCAATAGAAATTCGTAGGTTTATTGGTATTTTGTGCATCTTGGGGCATCATACCTTGCCATAATTGGCGCGTACACGCTTTTTTCTGTGTTTTGCCAAGCTCCTCCTCATATTTGTGGTGTGCGTCGTGATGTTTTTTTCTTGCCACATATTGACCATTATTGTTGGTCTGCTTGACCCGACATTGGAATTCCAATAGTGAATCAAGCGATGAGTCGTAATCGATTCTAAATAATTAAAAGGTTTTTACATCTGAATACTAATGATAATACTGATTTAAATACGTACAGCAGACCGATTCGCCAAAGTTCCCTCGTTATTCGTGCTGTCAATAAAATATACAAAGTTTTTCGGCATATAATTTCAATAGATGAACGTATGAGTTTATATTTTGACCGACACTCTTGCAAATTTTTCATCAAAATAAAACCGAATCGTTTTGTATTTAAGTTGCCGTTTTTACCATAAGTTCATAAAGATAGGAGCATCGGTCTTGGCGCACTGTTTTGAAGTTGCTCTGTTACGTATCTAGCTCCAAGTACTATAATATTTGCACTCACATTTATTTTCATCATCACCTATATGCTTACTGAACGGGCTTCGATTTTCAAAAAGGAAATGCGGGCAGCATTGGATCATTAATTTAATTATTCAGGAATATAATCATGGCATGGGTGACGTAAATCTACATGAGGATGTATTTGGATATACGCGGAAAGAAATGGTGACAGCCAATATGGTTTAGCATTCTTGGTAACGCAATGTTCAATACATGGATAATAGAGAGATATACGCCGTGATGAGAAGTCTTGAAAATAAATATCGGTGCTGTAATTTATGCAAGAAAAGTATTATATTCACTTGTTAATATTACAGCACCTATATAAATACTAGATCCTTTAATGAATATCGAAAACAATGTATCAATATATTAGTTTGTTTTATAATAACTGTTCTTCTGTTAAGTAAAAGCACCTAATTAGAGCTTTAAAAAGTATAAAAGAAAGATTTTTTTACATACTTGACGGTTTTTGGCCAGCGGTCGATTCTTCGACCTCCTGATACCGAGAAAACAACAGGTCCAATTAGAATTGTTTTTTGTTTCTTTCTTGACTAGCGCTTAAAAACTACCCATTCAAAATTAAATTAAGAAAATATGGTTATTTCTGGTAGATACCGACTATGGGATAATGCTTTACTCATGTACCACCCTAGATTTGTTCCTTTTGGGTGGCTTTAAAATCCCTCTATATGTTGAGATTTTTTGAACAATCATGACCTTGAAGGTTTGATGTCATATCAGGAGCAGGGCTTTTTTATTCCTTATGGGAATCAACCAGAAGTGTTTGGAATACTTAGGTTAATAAAGTTTATCTGGAAAAATATATGGGACACCTCCAAGCTCAGCTTGACTATCACTGCAATACTATTATATGCTATCGTCAATAGAGGTAAATACAATATTAGTAAAATTAGTTTTTATATTAATGTTCCACTTGTTTGGGCCCCGAACCGTTTTTTAGATTTTCTGCAACATTCGTGAAATCGCATGTACATAAATGACTCTATACTAGTGCTCCAGATATTCGGGCATCGAACAGTGGGAGTAGTTCGATACTGCCTCCAAACTTGCTCATTTCCCAGCTGCTAAATGTTTGTGCGAAATTTTCGGGCTTGGAATTATTTGAATCTCTGTGTATAAATAATTTGGAAAACAGTAATAAAAGTATTCTCAAGAAAGTCAAAATAATCAAAGGTATTGCTCGAATTACAGGTGTGTGGGTACTCGTTGCTCATTTGCCTGGGCTGTTCGAAAATGAGGGAACAAAGTCGGGAGCTGTACTCTATATCAAGCATGAGACCAGAAGAAAATATTATCTCAGACACTCGGAGGTTACCTTACCTAATATTGACAATAAATATTCGGCACATATTATAACACTGCACACTGATTTAGTGGAAACTAGTACTATTAGTTCTTTGTTACTCTCTAGTATCCTTCACTTCGCTATCCCACTTTGGTGAAAGCTATAGTGTATTTTAAAAGTATGATTGAAATATCTTTACGAAGAATTTATTTACTCCTTTTACCAAAACAAGTTCTTTATAAACTAGCATGAACCAATTAAACCAGATCAGGTAGTAAGAAAACTGGGTATTTGTATTTTCGTTTCAGAGAAAAGCACGTAGTTCAAGTTTATGCATCGTTTGTTGGTGGGTTTTTGAATGTTTTTGACTTATTTACATATGTATATACATACATATATGAAACGTAAAATGAAATGACTGACAATTGGATTAAAAATAATTATTAATATATTAATTAAACTGTGCGAGAGACTAACTCTCGAGAATCGAAAATATCAATAAACATTGGGTGCACTTTTATCATCAAAGATTTGTTTCTTTTCCTTTCACTACTGCTAGATTTTACTTATGTATATCCCTATTTAAATTAACTGCTACACACTTTTTGATGTGCTTATTTACAATTTAATTCCTCTTCCTCTCCAATTACATACATAGTTTGTTTATGACATTGAAGTACGCAGACCTCTCTTCTATTATTTTTGATTAAGTTGTTTATTGGGAAAATGGGATACAATTAATTGTTAACTTCTTTTATACTTACAATTATTAGATACCCGACATACACGCACAAATATTAGATGAAGTGTGGAAAATAATCTATTAATTTAAGATATTATGTATACATACACATAGTTCACATTAAATTAATAAATAAACACGTGGCGGCTCATATTGCTCATATTAAGAGAAATTAGGCCAAAACTCTTTATAAAAAAAGCTCTCTGCAATAAAGCTCAAGTAAGAGATGCTCCTACCATTTCTCTTAGTTTTCAATAGCACATGAAATTGCATATCCTAACATCACATCACATGTTGATATGCCGCTCGTTTAACTTGAAAACAACAAACAGTTTCTCTGTGAGGTCTCTCTAAATGATTGGGCGGAGCTTATATTAATATGTAGCACGTGGTTGCTTTTCGTGCATTGTCTTTACTGCAATATAAAGTAGTTTGTCGTAAATGTATGCACCCCCTATGCGACTTGTGCGTACCTGTTTTCGTGATGGCTAATCTGTTCTACTGTGAGTTGAACTAAACAACCTGGCCGACGAATCACTTCGAATAAGTGTGCTGCTCTTTGGCTGGCGTTAGGGTTGTTCTTTGCATGACTCTCTGTTTACAAGGAATAAACCGTGAATACAGGTAAACAAGTCATAAATCTTTATTCACGCGACACAAAAGCGACGTCGGAACCGACGGATATCCGACGAAATTTTGCTTGTTGCTCATTCGTAATTTCGCGAAGTGACTTATGACCACCGCATCGGTAACCACGCGGTAATACAACGCAGTGTCGAAGGAAGCGCACCAATTAGCATTTTCCATTTCGGTGTTTCACATTGTCTTCGTTCCACTTGAAAGCATCACGCTGTGCCTGCATTCCAGCGTGGGTGTATGCAAATTTTGATGAGGCAGAATAGCGGGCGTTACTTTTGATATGACAGTGCCAGTGCCAATGATTTCCCAGCAAAAAAATTTTCGTATACACTTTGCATGCACTTATCTACCTATGTGGGGGCGTGCGTAGTCGAAAAACTGCTTTATCTTGCTTATATTCTTTACGAATCTTGTAGTGCGTCTGTCGACGGTTAAATATCCAAGTCTGACGAGACATCGTTAAATGTAAGGATTTTAAAAGTACAACGCATTTCCATTGGACGTGGGTGGCGTCTCTGTGACATATTTGCCTGTCATGTACGCTTTCGACGAGAAAACAACCCTTGTATACAATAAGCATGGTATGTGCATTTTGCTAGCGAATTAGACCTCTTTGTATTTAAAGCATACATATATACTATATATACATATGCATATACATATGTACATAGATATATGTATTAGGTGGAAGAAAACATGCACACTTTTTAAATTTGCGAATGCCTTCTAAAGAAATTTACACTGTTTATACTGAAAATAATTTACTCCTTTCTTTTTTGCAGAATTCAAACTGTTCGACAACGGCCTCAAGTTGGATATATCCAGCTATTCCCATATGAATATCCGCATGAGTACGAAGGGCAAGCGTCCATTACGGAGCTTGACCCCGAGTGATAAAATCCATGCCATTCAGCGAATACACGACGGAGAGTCCAAAGCCTCGGTGGCTCGTGATATTGGAGTTCCGGAATCCACTTTACGTGGTTGGTGTAAAAATGAAGACAAGCTACGCTTCATGTCACGTCAAACTGATAAAATAACGGCCGACTCATTAGCAGAAAAACTGGGAGCATCAGCGGCAATGCTTCCAGAAAAGCGCCAAAAGTTGGATGGTGGCTCGCTACCGTACAATTATTCAAATAAAATTAAATATGATGAACTGGTGTACAAAAGATCTCAACTAAATGGCCCAGACTATAGTTCAAACAAAAGTTTGTCAGAGCTTGGATTCAATGGTTTGTCCTCAGACTATATTGCTTTCAGTAATGCTGCCAAAAATAAGGTATTTGCTGCTGATATATCACGACAAGCAGATCCAGCTATTGCTGCCATAACCCCACTTAATAGTCTATCTCATCTCTCGGGACTATCTGGCTTGGCTCAATCCCCTCTTGCAATTAGTTTTAATGAACTTACATCAAATTTAAATTTGTTAGCTCACCTAAATCCTGGATTAGCAGCAATGTCTGGAATAAATGGATTGGCGGCCACGGCAAGCACTTTGCGTAATGTGAAAACAAAGCCCCAGCCCCAATTACAAAGTCCTCATAGTGAATGCGGAGATCGGCAGCAGGGATTATCTGTCAAAAATTGGGCGAAACAAAAATCTCCAACACCTACTTCCGCTGGAGATTCCAATTATGGATTAAACTTATGCCAAAATGATGATAACAATAAGAATAAAATTAAATGTCCTAGTCCATCGCTCGCGCCATCACTCGGAAATTGTGTACCATCACTAACAACACTATCTGATGATCCGTTGCTATATTGGTTAAAATCCCAACAGGCAATGTTGGGACTAAGTAACATCTACCCAGTACCAACAGCTCCCCCAATTGGGGCTTCCAGCCCTCCGATACGTTCTCCAACACCGCAACAATCAGCAAGACTCCATATCAACACATCATTGAATGCTTCCGCGCCTTTGACTCCATCCTCGACACCCTCCGCTAGTCTGGATGATAAGAATGCTGCATGGTTTAACTGGTGCAAAGCCCTGGGGGCTAGCCTTAACTCGCTAGCGCCAGCAGCAGCGGCCGTTCTTCACAGTACTCCCATGCATCAACAACAAACTTCTTCTAATGTAAGCATTCCGACAAACAGCGAAACTGCCACATCTACGACAAATTTGACCTCCCAAAAAACACATCTGGAAAACATTCTCTTTACCCAGCTAACTAAAAATGTTGATAGCTCTCCAATAGAAGGCTCTATCGCAATAAACAATACTCATTGTAGTGGCATTCAAAGTGCGGACTCTACGAATAAACCCGAAGATCTATCAGCTAAAACGATAACAAATATGTCTGCACCATCTTCTCCAATTTCAACACCACCAGGTGGCAGTTCATCACCCAGGCCAAATACAGAAGAAAGCCTAGTCCCAACTCCAGTACATAGCCCGAATGATCTATCTATGGCTAATGCTCCCAACTCACCGTTCTACGACGAAAGGGAGGAAGATGGGGTTACTAGTATAGCAGAATGCAAAGACGTTTTGGATAACTTGTTATACAAAATCAATAACAACCCCTCGGTGGCATCACTTAGCAAAGCAACAACTCCGACAAGTGAAAGCCCAGAGGCGGATGGGTGCACCAGTGAGTCAAATGCTAGCTATACAAGCGACAATAATCGGATAAACAGCGATGACAATGTCAACAACAATCATTCCAATAAATCAGATGAAGAAGAACGCTTGAAAGTTTTCGAATTCAATAACAAAGGCGGTAACTCTGAAGCTATAGAACATGGTGAGAAGTTCCTTAAGTGGTTAGAAAATTGCAGCAATCCTCGAATCACAGCATCACATTTAATGCAATTGAGATTTCTTATCTCAGCTTTAAAATCGAATTGCGAACCTAACACGGAAAACTGTATAGATGACACCAAAGAAAGAAGATCCGAAAGTTCTAATGCAACTGGAGTGACTATTGTAGAGGACAATAATCGTATGAACAAAGTACGTCGTCGCAAATAGGAACAACCAAGATTAAGAGGGAAAAAGGAAAATTCAATTTATAAGGAAACCAGTTCAAATAATGGATTTCACAGTCTGCGGTTAGATAATGCGTCTTTGTCAAAGAACTCAATTTTCTTATATTGTAGTGTGGACACTATTCAAGAATGAAGAATACAAGATTACGTCTTGCCAAAGGCGGTGACGTCAGTACAGGAAATAATCAAACAAAAAGAAGAGTCAGAGTACACGAAAGCAATTGAATTAAACACATGAAATTATATATACACACACGCACATACACAAGTATAAATTGTTGGCACGGCACCGTACTTAAGTAAGCGGTATTTGGCAAGTGCTAAAGTATTTATTGAATTAAGTACTGTAAAAAGGATTCACAAGTAACTGGTAAACAAACGTTTGTTTATTTTCTGTACTGACGTCAATCAATTGCCAAATTTGCTAAAAATAAAGTAGCGGTTTCCGGAAGGCGCTACCTTCTGTATTCTCTAGACCGTGGATGTTATTGATCAATATAAGTAACACGGTTATGAAATTACTTGGAAATATCGCTACGATCAGAGTAAGAGTCGAATTGAATGGATTTTAATTTATAATGTCAATAAAAAAGCTGTTAAATAAACAATACATTAGCTTCAAGATAATTTTTATTCCTACTAACACATAAGTATATATTTCCCAACATCCTAACCACTATTAATTCGTACGCCTACGATTTTTTTTCTCAAATACATAAATATTATATTTCAAACTCATTGTGAGCCTCTTTATAAATATTTTATATTCCTGAGAATGTATACTACATAGTTGAAAGGTCAGTCAATTTTCGCGCGTTACTACTTTAAAAACCTCTACACAGAAAGCCATTAAAGCCATTATTCATTCATAGGACTGACATAAACTTAATTACTTCAAATTCGATTAATGGTTTCCTTTTCTACCGTTTTCAGACTCATATGCAAATTTTATGTTATTTTTGGTTATATTTTGCTTTGCATATATGTATAGAGTTCGCATCGACAATGGTACGTGGTAAGCCTACTAGTATAAGTACTCGCAATATAATGGTAAAAAAATGTAATTCCGGTAAAACACACTCAGAAATTGTGTTGGGATTATGTTTATTAAAATTAGCAATATCATATGTTATTAAAAGTTGAGGGATGGCTTTCCATAGCTACCACGATAAATTTGCTTATATGGCTAAGTGCGATGACTGAATTTGAAAATTATGACACGAATGTAGTGACTAAATATATTATATAAGATTTTTGATTCCTAGTATTTTTTATAAATTATTATTAAGAATTAATAGCAACATTTAACGTTAAAAATGCTTCTGTTTTGCATAAGTTGGAAAAAATTCAGACGCTTATTTTACTTAAATGCAAACACAGAAAAGTAACAATATTTACTTATAAAACCCTCTATTAACGCAAGTTTTGAGTTAAAGCTATTTTTACTCAATAATACTACGAATTTTAAACGTTTGTAATACCGTGCAAAATAAATGTGCGGGACGAAATGTCAAAGGAACGATAGTGAGAAAAGAATAAAGCGAAACGAAAAAATCCAGTCAACCAACAACGAGCTTCGATAGAACTTTGTGGTTTTTAAAAGAGTTAAATTAACCTTTGGCCTTCGATATATCATTATTTTCGAAAATAGTGAAAATTCGGACTAAAAAATCGCAATAAAATAATATTTTCATATTATCACGCGATTTTCATTCCAAATTTTAGCCTGTGGCGCATTTTTAATTAAAAATTTTTATATATAATATACATGTTACACAAACCAAAAAAATATTTTTACAAATACTGAAAATTTGAAATAAAAAATCTCCAAATTTTAACCTGCGGCGTTTTTTTTTTGAAAATGTACATATATACATGTTACACAATAAAAAAAATTATAAAAAGGAGCTTTTTTAATTTTAAATAATATATATATTTTTACAAATACTGAAAATTTGGAATAAAAATCGCGTGATGTTTAGTCCAAATTTTTGCATGCGGCGCTTTTTTGTTTGAAATATACATATTATACATGTTACAAAAAAAAATTTTTTTAAATGACGCTTTTTTAATTTTAAATACATATTTTTACAAGTACTGAATATTATATTTTTCGCCTGTATACATATATACGTGTTGCAAAAACAAAAAAAAATTTATAAAATAAGTGTTAATTAAAATAACAATTTTTTTTTTTATTTACGATAATACAACATTTTTATAAATAGGTAGTATGAATTATAAAACCTAAGTTAAATGCTTTCTACGAGGGCGGATCAATAAGTCCGTGACTTTTTGTATTTCTGACCTCTTTACTGAAAAAGAAATACTGCTCCTGTCAACAGACATCCGTCAGACATCCGTCAGTTGACTCCTGTCAAAATTTGAACGTGCTGCGTCAGTTAGTTTGTGTTTGTCATTTCTCTTCAACGATATTTTAGTACAAGATGTAAATACGGTCGTAAAAACCTAATTTTTAAGCTTTTCCTTAAGGTTCTATAGGGACCCCGGGTAGGTTGGAACTTTCATCGTTATAATGGTGTGACCTTGCTCTTTCTGGGCGATGCCACGCCACCTCCTCCTCCGCCCCCAATCCAAATATATCGGGGTAGTAATGGAAAGTTTAGCCTAAGTTGAAATAAGTATGGTTTCACTGAAACCAAAACGCGTAATCGTGGTCGCTCTCTTATTAAGGAGAAACGACGAAATTCAGTTAAAAATTTGTCTGACAGAACTGGAAATCAAGTGGCCCGCCAGTAGACCAGACAAAATCTATAAAAACTGTGATTGTAAGTTTTAAGTTTCACTGCATTTTTTGTTTAGGTCAAACAGAAGCCTTTAAATACGGTTTTGTCCAAAGACGAAGGTGTTAATATTGACGAAAAATATGCGAAACTAGATTTTAATGACGAATCGAAATTTTATGTTTGCACAAGTGATACCAGTTTAAGAGTCATGCGGGATAAACGAAGATTACTATAGGCACTGTATGCGGCGGAAAGTAAAATTAAAGCACAGGACAACATAAATTTGTTGGAAACTAACTTACCTCAAGCAGTGCAAATGCTTCGTATGAATGAATTTATTTTCCATGAAGACCGTGCCTAGGCCTATATTGCCAAAATCACGAAAAACTGCTTTCTGACAAATATTATTGATATTTTGGACTGGCCCTCGTCAAGTCCCGACCTTTGCCTCATCGAATCATTATGGGCACTCATAAAGAAACGGCTAATAAATCTAGGGAACTGTTTTGGAATTAAGAGCAAACATTGAAGAATTTTGGAAATCCATTGCATCAATAAAGTGCAGGGTGCAGATGCAGCTGTCTATACTAAAGGTGATGTCACTAATATAAGTTTATATTAGCCTTAGAAATTAATAATTGCCACTTTCCGTGTTGAGCTTTTTAAATAGTATCATTTAAAAATTAATAATAAAGAACCAATAAGCTATGTAAAGTTCGAATGTACCAGAAAAAAACTTTTGAAAAATAAATAAAAAATTATACCCAGGTCACGTACGCAATCAAAACTTTCTTATACATACTATACACTGTTGAACTGTTATAGAATCGATTATATTCGTACAGAAAAATCCTTTACTATAAATATTGCTATTGGCTTTTATGTAGCTATTGTGCTTGGTACAGGAACAATTTATCTTATATACATTTCTTTCTGGCATTCAATTAGTGCTGTAAAGGTTCTATTGAATACACTTATAAAGAAGATGCTTACAATGAGTTTGAAATACAAATATTGAATGAAACCGTACAGGTACGAATTAATATTGGTTAGGGCCAGTATGTTAATATATTCATTTAAACTGCTCTTTCATTGACATGATGGGAATTATATTTTATTATGTTATTTGGAATATTCGAAACCTTAAAACAAGTGATAGCGATCACTTAGGAGCGTTAATGTTTAATGTCTTTATAGATACCTTTCTTGTGAAAGATTGAAAATGCAGTACAATATAGGTATTCCTGACTTAATTTTTTAAAGCAGTGAGATTACGTGAATTTCACATTTGTATTTTTAAGGCTTATAACAAATTTAATACTACTAGTTGTACTGCAGAAAAGAATTGACTTGTGTCTTGTTAAATGGTAAATTTGAACTCAAAGCATCTGGTGAACTAAACTACACACTTATACTCTGTTTTAATTGCTGCTGGTATGGGTGGATTACTGAAAATTGAAAATGGGAAAACTTATAGAATCGGACGATTTTGTGTTGTTCATTCTTAATGTTATTTTAATAACGTCATTTAAATTTTCATAAAAAACCTGAGTAATTTTGATAACAAATTTTACGTATTCCTCTGGGCACCAAAATTAATTTTTGTTTAAATACCTGAAACTTTATGGAGAATTTTTGAAATATAAGCATTCTTTCTCTGTACATTATTCCAAATACCACGTACATATAAATGTACATATATGACACTAAAAATTAGTACTTATATATGTATACTAAAACGTAGGTTTGTATTTAGAAATATTTCTTCCACATGTATTATTACATGTATTAGAAAAATTGTATCGGATTTTACACTTATTAAATGTAATTAGTTAATCATAAATCGTATCAATTCGCATAGAAGCTTTCATTTCATCTATAAATAGGTATTCCTCTTTTGTATTTATGAATTAATGTACTAACCAGTGTTGACGCGATCGAAAAAGAGAAATTATCAAACTTTGGAAAACAGTAACCAAAAAATAACCAAATTTTCTGTCAGGAAATAGCATTTTATTTATATTCTTACATACATATATACTTATAAATATAGGGACGCAACTATTTTCAACAAAAAATAAACATTAATTTAAACATAATTACTGCGCATGTACCTTCTACTCAAATATGAACGAGACGTTATCAATAAAACGGTCCGCGGATGACATGTGGAAAAAATAAATTTTTCGTTTTTTGGTAGGACTGTTATAAGCTTACATGGCAAATTTCAGCGTGATATGTCACATAGTTTGTTTTCTGTGCTACTGTAAACAAGTCAAGCTCGAGTGTGTTCTTCGAATTTAACGATGGAAATTCAAGTTGAACAAAGAATTTGTTTGAAATTTTGTTATTCCAACAAAATTTCGGCTTCAGACACCTTAAAAATGTTGCAGACAACCTATGGGGACTCTGCTCTATCGCGTGCACGTGTTTTCCAATGGTACAAATCGTTCAAAGAGGGCCGCACATCGGTTGAAAACTTGCCTCATAAACGTCGTCCAGCAACATCAGTAAACGACGAAAACATCGGAAAAGTAAAGGAAATTGTGCTTGAAAATCGCACAAATCGCAAAATCGGTTAACGCTGAATATTATTTAGACGTTTTAAAGCGTTTGCGCGAGAACATTCGTCTTAAAAGGTAGGAATTGTGGGACAACAAGTCATGGTTCTTGCATCACGATAATGCACCAGCTCACACATCACGTCTTGTTCGCGATTATTTGAACAAAAATAATGTTAATATCGTTCCGCAAGCACCGTATTCGCCTGATATGGCTCCATGTGACTTTTTCCTGTTTCCCAAGCTCAAGTTGCCGCTCCGTGGAAAACATTTTGAGACAATTGAAGTCATAAAAGAGAATTCGAAGAACACACTCGAGCTTGACTTGTTTACAGTAGCACAGAAAACAAACTATGTGACATATCACGCTGAAATTTGCCATGTAAGCTTATAACAGTCCTACCAAAAAACGAAAAATTTATTTTTTCCACATGTCATCCGCGGACCGTTTTATTGATAACGTCTCGTTCATATTTAAGCAGAAGGTACATTAGAGCGGGCTATTTTTTTTTTACTTTGTTTAGGCGGCTTACTCTCTTCTAAACAAAACAGTCCACACAAGCATAGCTCTAAATTGGTTTTCGAGCCTGCCTATTTTTAATTTGGAAGTAATTTATTCACATATAATTTATATACATTGGTAAAAAAAAGTAGTTTAAAACGCTATTCGAAATGGAAAAATATACAAAAATTTTAATATTTTCGTATATTTTACTTATTAACACTTTATATTATTGTAAATAGCTAAATATTTATGTTAGAGCGGCAATCAATAGAACTGCAAGCGGGCCGGTTGAAACAGATTTGGTTGAAAGCATACGCTTTCCAACGGGGGGGGGTATGTATGCAGCAGGAACCGTCATAAGTCCTAGTTTTAAGTCAGGCATAAATAATTAATTTTCGCGTTGGTTTACAGCATAGTTTCCGTTTTGACTTATTTATGCCATTTAAGTTGAATTTAGACCTTTAGTGTATTATGAGATTTATAGTAGAATTTTATGGTATATAATTTATATACACTGGTAAAAGAAAATAGTAATTTAAAAGGCTATTGAAAAATTAAAAAAATTTACAAAAGTTTAAATTTTTCATATGTTTTACCTTCATGTTCGGGCATTCCTAAGGTATTTTAATTATTTTAATACATTTTATATAATTGTAAGCAGCTAAATATTATTAGAATAGACTGCAAAACATAAATAAATTTAAATTTAGGGAAAGTATTCTCTTAACCTATGAAAAATTGTTTTTTCGTCCCTGGATTCAGATTTTGAGAGAATTCAAAACTCGGAGCATGAAGTTGTTTTCTACTTTTTTAAGCCTGAGAAAATTTATAGTTTGAATTTTTCTGCCACAATGTAATATTATAGTAAAAAATATAGAGAATTATAGTAATAGTATAAGTTTTTATAACTTGAAATTAAATAATTGCAGTACATAGTTTTTGTTATTTATTTAAATGTAGGGAAGAAAGGGGTTTCTTCCTTCAAGAGTATTCGAATTAAGTAAACTTTACAATTTTCCGCTCTCTAGCGAAAGGTTTTAATAATAATTTTAATAACAAACATTAAAAAGTTGTTTTTTGTATATTGTATTGTATATTTTATATTGATTTTTAATCCGATCCAAAAATTTAACAAGAAAACCTGAAATAAATTTTATTGGGAATTAATAACTAAAATTCAAAATAAGGAGGCTCGAAATCCATTTTAGAGCTATGCTTCACTGGTGGTTTTTGTGCAGAATTGTCAGTTGAATTCAATTCAGTCGCCGAAGAACAGTAGTTTATATTTTTTAAGATCAAATTGACCCGCCCCGGGCATACATGTCTTAAATGAATTTCATCAACAATTGTTAAGTTGAAACAAGTTGCATTATTTTATGCATTTCGTAGAAAAAATTTCAATCCAAATACGAAATTATAACAAGCAACCATTTTCCATTGGTCTATATTTCACCCTTTTAGTTACTTTTTAAGAGTTCCTTTCAAGGCATTATGTTTTGAAAACTTTTTATCTCTGCAAAGTATTATAGTCTTAATATTTGTAAGAAGCGAAAGCTTTCGCTCTGCACCCATCCATTCACTTGTGACAACCATAGGATACCAAAACGAATCTATAGAAGGTAGCTTCGCTATAGTAGCAGATTTGAATTTTTTTATTGCGATTTGCTGATTTGAATATTAAAGTTTTTGTTTTTTGTTGTTGCATTATTTGTTTGTATATGTTATTGTAGAAATGTTGCCAATCAAACTACCAAATTGTAAAAACAAAATACATGTTAATGTTGTTTGGATACAAAATTTGCAATGCTGTCGATGTATATCATGAATTGTTCACAGAACAAAAATATTGAAAAAATGTGAAATGAAATCCTTGATTTCATACTCAATTACACATTTTTGTGAAGTTTCACCAAATAGTAATTTGTTTGGAATTACATGTTTGTAATCAAAAGTGCAACACTGGTACTAACTCGAAATATGCGAATTAGTAAAAAAGTACATTTCCTTATGAAAAAGAGTTGTCTCTTGTAAAGTATAAACTCAAGACAGCAGTTTTGTAATAAAAAAAAATTAAATATATATATTATATTTTAACTCAACTTCCATACAGTATTTATAAATATAAGATAAACCGAATTGATAGTTTATTATAAATTGTAAATGAAATCTATGGAATTATCTTATAAAATTATCACCATTTTGTATTACATTCATTTGGCGAACAAAAAGAAATAACACAAATTTTAAACTTAGATAACAACTTTTAAAAACCAAATAAAAACTAGAAGAAAATTAAAAAAAAATTGTTTTTATTATAAGGAAAATAAAAGAATAAAGCGTGAGATTTTACGCACAATTGTATAAAAAAATTTAAATACAAGATAAAGAGCCTTTCGCGTTTACCTTTGAAGATTATGGATGCTACATTTTACCTGTATTTCTGCAATTATGCTTACTCCTGCTTCCAATTGAAGCATTTAGTGCAATTATTTGCATTGCGTTGACACTTCGTCAATACAAATTCGGTAAACATATGTTTCATTTGAGTCCTGTGTTATCCAACTCGTTGCTAATAGTTACAAATTGAACTATTTCACTCGTGTGTAAAATAATTTCAGTATGGGTTTGTATACAAACGCAAACTTTTGTTCAAGGAAATTTGTTGTTAGATAGTAACTCTTCTTTACACTTTACTCTTTTTTTAAATCTGTGTCCCGTGAAAACCCTCGACAAAAATAATTATCATATGTATTACATACATATTTAATATGTACAGTGGTGAGAAACTCAGTTAATTTTAATCAGCTGACATATGTAATGGCGCATTGTCATAGTGAAGTTAACGTCGGCTATCAATAAGATAAAACACACTTTACTTTAGCTATAGTCAAGCTGTAGTGGACTTTTGCTTGCAAAGCCGACTTTAAACATAAAATTGCCAAAAGCCAAAACCATTAACCAAATCGATAAAATTAAATAAAATGTTTTATTTTGTACATTTTCTTGATCTGTGTTTTGTCTAGTTGACAGTTAGGCAATGTTTTATTAGACAAATTTTTCTCGGTACCATTCGATGCATTCACTGTATCCTAAACGCGGGTGATTTTAATCAATAAACAGAAATATTGAATTTCAGTACAAATATTCTGCATTAACTGTTGACTTATTCTTAATACAGAAGGGTGAATGTCACTTAAAATTTGTACTTACTGTTTGCTAACGTAAAAACAATCGTCCTTTGGAAAGTTATTAACTTATAATAAAATCATTCATTAAAATATGCTCATAAGTTGTATTAGCGCACAACTTGGATTCTTTTTTGGGAGGAGCTTTATAAAAAATCCTCTTAAAGTTCTACAATAAAATTATTAATTGACAAAAAACAAATGTCAAATGACAATGAACAAATAAATGTATGCGTGTGACAACAAAAAAGGGATAATTTTACTCATCGTTTGCTTTCAAGAAATTTTTCTAAAATTCTTTCCACCATGCCAATTTGAGTCAATACAGGGTTTGATTGAAAAGTAATGAGCCTTATTTTTTTAAACAGTTTTATTAAACCTTTTGGCTTATACAACTAATATTCTTCAGAATAGGACCCTCGAGCGTCAATACACCGCTGGTAGCGGTCCTTCCACTGCAGGAAACATTTTTTAAACTCATCCGCCGGAATCGCGTTCAATTCGGCTGTCACAGTTTTTAAGATCGCCTCGATGGGGTCGAAACGCCTCCCCTTCAGCTTTCTTTTTAGGCGCGGGAACAAGAAGAAGTCCGGAGGGGACAGGTCTAAGCTGTAGGGAGGGTTGGGAAGCACCGGAACATCCATCTTGGCCAATGCAGAGGTGCAGAAGAAGGTGTCCCTTGAACGACTTGTGCCACCGTTTTATCTGGGCACTGGACAGAGATTGGTCCCCGTAAGCCTCCTTGAGTAGCCCAATGGTTTCGGTACTCGTTTTGTTTAGCTTTACGCAAAATTTGATCGAGTAACGTTGCTCCAACGATCGCTGCATTTTCGCCACTGCAAAATCCTAACACACTTTTAAAACAGCTTTCACGCGCGGAGCGATGTTGACTGCACCGCTGTTGCCAGCGAACTGGGACCGGTTTCTAGTGGAAGGGGAAGGTTCAACGATCATTTTCCCCCACCAGCCGATTCGCTTGATCGCTTGGCAGACGCTCCGCGCGGTAAGGCTCATTACTTTTCAATCAAACCCTGTAGATGTGAAGATGGGCTGTCTAATTCAACCGCTCTTATGACTCTCGCCACTTGATTAAAGAAAATTGCTTTTGCCAATAACTTAACTATATATGTATGTTCTAAAAAACGTAATTGGTTTTATTCAATAAAATGCATGGCCAAAATTCTTTACAATTAATTAAGGAATGTGATCATAAAATGTCTGCTTTATTCGTATAAATAAATAAATGATAAAATCGTATCCCTTTTGGGAACAACATCAAGACGCACGCCACAAATAGGAGGAGGAGCTCGGCCCAACACCCAATAAGGGTGTACGCGCCAATTACATATATACGGGTGAACGATATGAACTGTTACCAACTTCACACTGCTTATATCTGTTAAACAGCTCATGACATCAACGTCAAAATTATTCTAATGGCAGTTCAATATATTGTTTATAAGCCATCAAAAGCATTTGCGTCTCAGTTTTGTTGAATTTTTTTTTCTGTGATGGAAGTCAAACGTAATAGTGTGATAGCGTTATATTTGGCTGGAAAATCACAACCAGCCATTGTTCGTGAGCTCAGGCATCTCAAAGTGAATAAAATGTTTGTGTATCGTATTATAAAACGTTACAATGATACTGGTAGCATTGGAAAACGCTGTGGAGGTGGACCAAAAAAAACCGCAACAACGCCAGAAATGGTTCGGAAGTGAAGGCTCGACTTGAACGAAATCCACGTCGAAGTGGAAGAAAAATGGTCAAAGAACTGAAAATATGGCAAGACAGCATTCGACTTATATTGAAAAATGAGCTCAAGGTCAAGGCTTACAAGTTCCAAAAAGCACACGATCTTTCACCCCAGCAAAAAAAAGGTCGGTTCGAAAGAGCAAAGGAGTTGTTGCGCTTGCACGAACGTGGCGAATTTCTTAACATTGTGTTTTCTGATGAAATAATTTCCCAATTGAGCAGTTCATAAACACTCAAAACGATCATGTTTACTTGACCGAACGCTCAGATGAGAATTTAAGCCTACGTATGGCCACTCGAAGCAGTTTCCCATCGTAAGTAATGGTTTGGGCCGCAGTGACCGCTGATGGACGCTCACTAATCGTTTTTATCGAGCCTGGTGTCAAAGTGTATGCGACTTATTATCGGGAAAATGTTTTAGAAGCTGCTTTAGAGACGTGGACACGCAAAAATTTCGGTCGTCGACCATGGACGTTCCAACAGGACTCGGCACTGTCTCATGAAGCTCGTGTGAACCAAGAATGGTTAAAAAATCATGTTCCACACTTCATTTCGTCCACACAATGGCTTTCGAATTCGCCAGTCGCAAATCCGATGGACTTTCCATCTGGTCCATTTTGGAGAGCAAGGTGAGGACTAAAAAATATGCAAGTATGGATGCGCTGAAAAAAGCGATTATACGAGAATGGGCCAAAATACCTCAAGATCACATTCGTGCAGCATGCAACTCATGTTTTGACCGTTTCAAGGCTATAGTCAAGGAGGCAAAAGGTGGTCATATCGAACTAAAGTGAATATATGTTCAAATTGTAATCATTTTTGAACAATTTTGCCTTTGAAATCAATAAAAACTAATTTAACACAAAAAAGTTATGGTGTTTTAAATAGGTAACACTTCACATCGTTCACCCTGTATATAATCGTATAAATTAATGAAATTTTATCTTAATTTTGTTTGACATTTTCATACACTTTTTCTTTCATTCTTGCAAGTTGTTGGGAAGAGCTGCTCTAATAGTTAATAATTTATATACTTTGCATGTACTTATATATTCAGCTTTGTATTTTTTGGCAGAGTTTAATGGTTTTGAAGTTTTAACTTTTTCAAAATCTCCTTAGTCATTACAATGAAAATAGTGAAATTTTTTTAAATTCAAATTATCATTAAGACTCCAGGTATTATCGGGAAAAAGATTTTCAGAGCCAAAGTTTGAGGGTGTTTTAAAAGTCTGATTTTTAGAATGCGAATAAATGAATCTAAGAATAGTATATCGATTGTATATATGATTTTATGAAAAATGACACCAAAATTTCTATGCAAGTTTTAGCCGAGTGGGTAACATTTGAAAAACCGATTGTGACAGTCTGTGCGCCAATCCTAAAACAGCTCAAGACAACATGACGTTTGGAGTCAAAACAGATTCCAGTGCTTACGCTCTAGGTGCAGTTTTACTCCAGGGCGAGAGGAATGAGGATACTGCCGCAGAACGAAATTATTCCACAACTGAACGGAACCCTTGGCTATAATATGGGCTTGTTCCAAGTTCCGGCCATATATTAAGGGAGCTGGAACTATACTAATGAAATTATACTAGCCATGAAAATGATTGATTACAATGAAGCACGATGAGCTTTGCAAATACAGCAATATAACTTCAAAGTTGATCTGACGTTGGCAAAGGCATTGATAGGCATTGGTCTACCTTCGCAGTTGTGCAGAAGTAGCGTATTGTCTGGCAATCCAGCAGCAGCTCAGGTCTGTGAAACACCCATAATCTAATCCAGTTGAATATATAAATCGAAACCTTAAAGCACAATTGGCAATTTTTGTATTTAACGACCACACTTCGTGGAGCATCTACCTTCCAGTGAACAGCACCAAATGCAAGTTTTTCTCCAACATATCTTACTTTTGGAAGAGAAATGTGCACTCTTGCCCATATTCAACATGATGGTAGTTCGATAATGGACAACGAACATTTTACTTCACAAACTCCACCTTACCCTCGAATCATCACTAATAATTTAAAGTCAGAAAATAAATTGTTAAAGTTATCAGAATAAAAGTTCCGTTCCGATAAGCACGTGATAGAGTGATAAACACGGGCATCTCCAAAACAATGCTGTGCTGAAAGTACTGGTGCAGAAGTATTGATGAAAACTGAGGTTCGTTCGAAATTGCGAAACGAGAAAACATAAAAATTTCGTTAGGCATCTATCAAGTGACTCCTATCACATTGTAAATATAAGAGTTATTAGTGCCTAAGCACGATCCGTACCCAGAGGCACGACCCGTACTCCCGATCAACAAACACAAAAGAAAAATTGCAAATAAGAGTTCTTTTGGTTCGTCTGTCTGCGAGGGTTTGCCGTCCATTTCACCACACCATAATTTTAATACAATACAATGGTTGCCATACTATCATGCATGAATATCAGTCTCTAATTTCTGCATTGAAACTTGTGCTTCTACTGTAGCTCATAAACGCCAACACTCCATTTTATATACAAAAAGTAAATAGAATTGTGTATCCACGTGAATATACAATAAAAACGGGTGTTTTAAAAACCGAACTTCTACAATTTTCATTTTCAAATACATATAGGAATTGGCAAGTATTTAGGTGAAGTTATTTTGTAAACAAAGAGCAAAATAATATCTACCTAAATCTATACCAATTTGTCGAAATCTGACTATGCTCTTCCACAAATTTACTTTCTTTTGAATTTATCTTTTCTCTGTAAATTTTAATAAATAACGTTTTTATAACCACCGTTGTGTGGTGTTTTTATGAAAAACATTAAAATCTCTTTTTAGTATTATATTAACAACCAATAAGATCGTATGGTTTTTTCGCTGGAGTCGTCGGATTAGGACTGCGGTGTTAGGCAGGAGGCTGACTTCTTCGTTAACGTGTCTCTGCTTGCGCGACGTCCAGGAAGACTGCTGAGCATATGTTTTTCTCTTCGAACGAATTCTCTATTTCATTTGTAATTCTGTGCACCTGGTCTATGGTGGAGGTTTGCAACGGAATCCAAAATAGTGTGAAGGTATCAGATTACGAGATTCAATGATTGGTTTTAAAGGATTTAGAATAAGATTTTCTAGTAGTTTTGAAATTAGTGGCAACAAGAAAATTGGCCGATATGAAAAAACAATATGTGGATCCTTTCCTGGTTTGGCAATCATAATAATCTCCGCAGACTCGGAACATATTGGAAGGTGTTGGATAGATGCTTTGCAAATGTTACTGTTTATCCTTTTCACTTCTCGCCCAGGTGTCATTTGCCTTTTTCACTGGCGAAAAGTGACGGTTTGGTCTTTTTAAATACTTTGTACATTTCCAAAGAGAGTAGTCGTTTTTTTTATCAGGTGTTAATATCGATTCATTGACTCAATTTTTAAATTATTTATTTCTCGTCTTAATTCCTGAGTAGCTTTGTTAGGAGTGGTTTTATTATAAAGGGTGTTTTTTTTAGAGGTTAGGTTTTCAAGTTGGCACTACTTTTTTCGTAGATGGTCTTTTTGACAGCTGCCACTTGATTTATGCTCAGTTTGGTTTGCCATTTCATAATGAACAGACTTACACCTGAACAACGTTTGCAAATCGTGCAAATTTATTACGAAAATAATGGTTCGCTTCGCGCGGTTCGAAAATAATGGTTTTTGTTCAGCGATGAAGCTCACTTTTGGTTGAATGGGTATGTCAATAAGCAAAATTGTCGCATTTGGAGTGAACATAATCCACAAGCCATTGCTGAGACGCCGTTACATCCGCAAAAAGTTACTGTTTGGTGTGCTCTATGGGCAGAGGGAATCATTGCTCCATATTTCTTTAAAAATGAAGCCGGCCATAATGTTACAGTCAATGGAGAGCGCTATAGAGCCATGATTAATGACTTTTTCGTGCCTGAATTGGACGATGTTGATGTGGACGACCTTTGGTTCCATACAGCCAACGCAACAATCGATTTATTGAAAGAAACTTTTGGTGAGCGCATTATCTCGCGCCGTGGACCTGTGGCGTGGCCTCCAAGATCGTGCGATAAAACACCGCTGGACTATTTCTTGTGGGGCTATTTGAAGTCGCTTGTCTACGCAGATAAGCCCGAGACGATTGACGTCTTGGAAGAGAATATTCGGCGCGTTATTGCTGACATACGGCCCCAATTGCTGCAAAAAGTGGTCGAAAATTGGACCTCTCGGCTGGAATTTATTCGAGCCAGCCGCGGCGGCCACTTGCCCGAAGTCATTTTTAAAACATAATGGCAAACCCTTATCTTTATAATAAAGCTAAATTCTTGGCCATAAAATTAAATTATATGCGTTTTATTTCATCTTAAAAACCTAACCTCTAAAAAAACACCCTTGTATTGCCTTGAATTTATAAGTTGTGTGTTTATTGTAAAGGGTTGGTGGTTGGTCTTTTTCGACAATTGCTTCGTTGATTGTTAGATATATTGGGGAATTATCTGAGTTCAGATCGAAACAGTCGATCAAGTGTGGAGTTTTGTTAACATCTGTTAGCCAATAGATTGTTCTGCTTTGGTGCTTTTTTAAACCGTCCGCAACCATTATTTAATTCTGAGACTTGATTTGTTGTTCAAGTTTACTCAACGGTTTTTGAAGATTTTTATAGAACTCCTGCTACTTATTTAATTGCCAAGTAACTGAGCTAGAATTTCATAATTACTTGATAATAAATTTAATTAGATATTTGGTTTATTGCTCTTTGTATTTTCTTTTGCTACTTTAGCGAATGATAATTTCTTTGCTTTCATAGTGTTAGCTCCATTGCTTTGGGTAACATCATTTGTAGTGTCAGTGTTTTCAGCACGGTTATTTTGTAATGTTGGTTTAAAATTCTTCTTATCGCGCATTATTGGCAATTCTTTACAACAACACATCCCCGATACTTTGCAGGGTGGTCCTGACAGCAATTGCAAAATTCTAGTTTTTGCTTTGGCGGTTTTTTGCAATGTAATGTACTATGCTTTCCGCTACACTTTTTTACACATCTTGGCTCTTTACCGCAATAGCTTTTCGTATGCACAAATGATTGGCAAATTTTATACTGTCTGATTAGGTTTGAGGATTTGACGGGCATTACCGTAGCAAGTGAGTGAAGAATTTTCTGTGTTGTATATTTTTAACGCCTTCTTTGGAATCAAATGTGACCAGAAACATATTTAATCGCTCTTCAGTATTCCATTTAAATTTTGTTAAAGGCGTTTATGGGGTCAAGTTCTTGATTCTTTAAATCAAGCGATAATTGACTTGCGGTCATAGGAATGAATAAGGTTCTTTATCATTACTTTGATTGGTCGTGTTAACGTTTTTATTACTGGCATATAGTCTTCACTTGGATTTACGTTAAATTTGTAAATTTCTTTATTTAATAAATTAACAGTAAACTGATTTAGTTTAGCTTTTGATACATTTTTGCATTTGTTATCATAATTGAAGGAGGGCGAGGTGCATATTTTTGATTATTACCTTTCGTGTTTTGTTTGGTCGTTTATTTTTTTAGAATCCAGTTGGTGTCTACCGCTAGTTTTTCTTCATCTGTCTCATAGTGTATTTTTTTGGTATCGTTTTCAACCTGTTTAGAGGCCTTTTTATTTTCTTCTTTGAGAAATTATCTCAATATCTCACAGTTACTGGAGGAGATTTTCCCAATTTAAAGGTCGTGGTCGCCAACAATGCGTATTTTATGTATTACTAAATGTCTTCTACATCATCTTCAGTTAGTCACTCGCCCTTTTTTGTAAAAATAAAACCTAAAGAAGGATCGAACATCGATTTTTAAGGATTTTGAAGAGCCCAATTAATAAACAAGCAATTGCTTTTTATTAAACCAATATTTTTATTAATAAAAAGGCAATTTATGGTAGATATGTAAGTGTCAATCACATTAACTTCAGCTCAGAACATATACTATTATTTGTAAAAATAATAAATAAAAAAATTACTTTTACATAGTAGAATAATTTTATATTGCAATGCAAAAACAATTAAATACAGTGATCGGCGTCACTGAATAATTTCCCCCTAGGCACACTCGATCAGGCCCGTAGCTACGTACGGGCGTGGACGGGCCTTGCCCGGAAAAAACCGATCTTTGAAAAAAATTTGGCATAAAAATCACTCAAAACTTTGCATATTAAATGGTTGAAGTTTTCAGTGCTAGTGATGTGATTGGATAGCATTGGAGAATCGGCACACCTGTGTTTGTTGATATTACTTTGAGTTCGAGTTATTTCTATCGATATGGAAATTTGGTATTACAATTTTGACAAATGTTCCCTAACTGCATAAGCGTGCTCCACACATTCATCAAATTCTTCGGATAATGGGAATTTCGCCTGCCCACCAATGAACGCACTTACTCAACGTTACGGATGATCAGCCATGACTGAAGATAGGCTATATCCTGTGTCTTGTTTTCGTCAATTAATTCACCCGAGAACAAGTTTTCCAAAAATTTTATTTCAAATCAATATATAAAAAAAATACTTTAATTAAGTAATCACTTTGATAATCAAATTTCTAATAATTGTAGTTATTGAATTATAATAACCCGGTGAGAGATCGGAATTGGATTTTGGCTGGGTACCATCTGGATTTTCCACTTCTTCACTTGATTCTAATAGACACCGGCCAGTCCCTAGTTCTACGATTCATGTCTACTTTAGAAAGATATTGTTAGGGATTTCCAAGCAGGCACTGACCGTGGATTCACTACCAGGACTTATTTAACAAGAAGACCTTTTTTGAATCCACGTTGAAAAACGGTCAAAAAACGGGAATTACTGGCATACTTTTTTTTAATTTCTACCCACACACTCAAAAGTTACTAGAGTGGCAGTGCTGTATAGCCATAAAGTTAGCACAACCAGGGGTTATTTAACAAAAACCAAATAGCTGTAATTTTTTCGATTGCACAATAAAAAAAACGTTAAAAAACGGAAATTGAATAGCTATATTAAATTTTGATTTTTAAAAGTGGTAGTTATAACCTGACGGAAATCTTATAAGGGTTATCGTAATTATTATAGAGAGAACCAACGCAGTATCTAGGGGAGACCGGGGATGGTTGGCTATAGGGGCAGGTAGACTAAGTAAATTTAACTCGTCATCATCACGTGATTTTCATCAACCAATCATGAGTATCGATGCCTCCCCATGACCCGCGAACTTGTGCGAAGTGAGCCGCGACAGTCGCAAGGCGTTCGTGAGTGAGATCACATGTTGTGTTTTTGTTCTCGGTAAGTAATTTTTTTAGCTCGTACAATTTTGTTCTTATGCCAAATAAAAACATAATAGTTCTACTATATATAACGCAGTATTGCTCCTATGTTAGTGCCAGAGTTTGCATATCAATCAAAATGCAAAATGGCGTCAGGGGCTGGTTGACAAATTTTGTTCGGGGCAGGTTGACTAATTAGTCAACTAACCCCAGTCGCTCCTACTTTCACGATCATCTCTCATGGAATTGCTCTATAGTCTTCTGTCACATTCTAATTTACTGTTGTATTTTTACAGACAATGAGGATTTACAAAAGAAAATCTGAATGGGGTAATTCTCCAAAAGATATCATAGAAACAGCTTGCCACGCGATTATCTTCGATAATGAAAGCATAAACGCCACGTCAAAGCAATACCAAATCCCGTACAAAACGTTGCATCGTTATGTAACTAAACTAAAAAATAAGTTAGAAAGTAATTCTAACCTCACGAGAGCTGATTTGACCCTGGACAAGGCCGAGTACATAAGAAATAGGCAGATATTTAGCGATGACGAAGAAAACAAACTGGCAGCTTATTGAAGACGGCTGCTGATATTTATTATGGATTGACACAGTATGAGACGCAAAAAAGAATAACAAAACTATGCCTGAATGTTGGAAAACAAAATTAATGGCTGGCGAAGATTGGCTTGGTAATTTTTTAAAACGTCATCCCTTGTTATCAATAAGATCGCCTCAAGCTACGAGCCTGTCTAGAGCTACGTCGTTCAACCAGAAAAACCTAAATGATTTTTTTGGTCATTTGAAAACAGTTTACGAACGATTAAATCTTATCCCAGGTGATATCTGGAATGTTGATGAGACGGGACTTACAACAGTTCACGTGCATAATAGAGTCATAACTCGCCGACGTATTAAAAACTTGGGGAAAATGACACCGGCTGAAAGAGGCACTTTAGTAACGATTGCAGTAGCTATATCAGCTCTCGGCAACATGGTTCCTCCTTTTTTTGTTTTTCCAAGGGTTCTCTTCAAGAACCATTTTCTTACTGCGGCTCCTGTAGGTTCAGAAGGTGCCGCTAACCCATCTGGCTGGATGAAAGAAGAAAATTTCATAAAAATTTGCATTTGCATGCAAAGCATTTTGTGAAACACGTCAAACCTAGTAAAGAAAAGCCTATTCTTCTTCTCTTGAATAACCACGACTCGCATTTATCTATAGAGGTGCTTGATTTTTTCAAAGACAATGGGGTTACTGTTTTGTCATTCCCCCCTCACTGTAGCCATAAGCTATAACCACTTGACAGAAGCTTTTACGGCCCTCTCAAGAAATATTTCAATAAAGCCAGCGACAACTGGCTAGCCAGTCACCCCGGAAAAACGATCACAATATACGATATTCCGGAATTGTTAAAAACTTCTCTTCCAATGGCGGCCACAATCGATAATATACAGTCTGGATTCAGGGTCACCGGAATTTCGCCGCTTAATGAAAACATATTTCCTGAGTCTGAATTTAGTGGAGCCTTTGTGACTGATAGGCCATTACCAGACGCGCAAGATGATGCAAGATCCTCAACCATTGTTAGTACGGTCACAGGCCCATCAAATTCGCAAAATAATGAAAACATTGATAGTACGACTGCTATTCCATCAACCTCCAAAACAAATTCATCGGTTACTGTACCTTCTATCCTTGATAAAGAACATAGAGCTAACCTAATAGGACTATGTTTAAGTTCGTGCGGTTTTTTTTCGAAATTTGAAACTTTATTGACGTAAAATGGTTACAATCCATCTGTTGTAAAACCGCACGAACTTATCGATAGACCTATTACGAAAACGTAAAAGCACTATATACACAGACAGTCCTGAGAAAGAAAATCTTTTAGAAAACAAAATGAAGAAATTACGAAAGAATACTTCAAAAATTATGAAAAAAGAAAAAAATTACTCTAAAACCAAAAGGAAAAAATAAGGCAACAGGCAAGGGCAAAGGTAAAGGAAAAGGGAAGAGCAAGAAAACTACGAAAGGCGATGATTATTCAGATTTAAGCGACGACTATGATGCAATTTGTTTGGAATGCACCAAATCCTATTCAGCCAGTATACCTGGTGAACAGTGGATTCAGTGCATTGCGTGTAAGTTATGGGTTCATTCTAAATGTGAAAAAGGTAATTTGCTATTTTACCCTCAACCATCCCCTGTCTCCCCTACTGTAGCAATTTTGTCAGTACACATTTTGTCGAGATTCACACCAATTTACTTAAGTTAAGCCTTGCCACGCAAAAACCTGCCGGGTATTTACGAAGAACATCCTACTTTAGACAAACATTTCAAGACCCTATTTAAGAAATTCAACTCAGGAAGTATCTATCTAGTGCCAGTGAAACGCAACCGAGATAAAGTTTGCCTGACTTGAAACTGGCTGTAGATTGATTAGCACAAGAAAGATATCCAGCTTTTGGTAAGTGAGTAAAAAATAGCAGGTAAAGTTCATGATATTTTATTTTATCTTTTTTGTTTCAACATAACTCAGTACATCGTGCAAGCTTAGTCGCTACTATTTAAAAAAATGCAAAAATGTTTTGGTAGAACTTGAGTTCTATTGAATTTCTCGAAAACAAGTGTGTGAAATATCTTGAAACTCACTATTGAAAAACTGTTTCTATGTTAAACATCGGTGGCATTGGCTGAAGTTGGTTGAAATATCTAAGCTACTTTTTTCTACAGTACATTTTTCATTAACATATTCAAATCAGAAAGTGAACGTAAGTATCATTTCGATTTTCTGTTGGGATTTTTGAAACAATTATCTTTTTCAGCTACGAGTATTATGGACATAAGGAATTATTTCGGGGGCAAACGTCCCCGTTTAGAAGAGACTTCCGACGAGCCGACGTGCAAAAGTACTATAGATGCTCAGACTAGCTCGCAATCTGAATCTCAAACAACATTAACAATATCAATAAATGAGATAAAAGATTTACCTAAAAGGGGAGAACCTATCAAGCAAATAGTTTTGACGCAGTACCCTTAAAGTAATAATCGTTCTTTTCTATCATCATATAATTCAAGAAGGACTTCAACTTGCAAATAAATTAGGACACCATTTCATCACAAATGATCCCAATGTCGAAACAGCTGCACAATTCCAACGGAATTCTTGTATGGCTCGTTACAAAGAATTATACAAAGAGGTAGCAAGAATTTGCGAACAACGGCTCATAACAGAGTTCATTGTTAAAAATGTAGATGCTGAACGATCAAGAGAAAGTCCAGTTCAAAATTATTCCAGCGATGATAGTGATTGTATACGCGTTCGAAACAAGCGAATGCGAGTAACTGATGACCAACTGACTAACCAACCTGATGATTACAGCAATAAAATTTATTTTCCTGTATTTATGATTATCACTTATTTTTTTTTTTTTTTTTTTTACCTTAAAAATTTAATAACCTATTCTTTTCGTTAACAGCTTAGCTATTAAACATAATTATTTTGAGTTTCATGCTTGGCATGGCGAGTGAAGTCGTGTTTTTTTAAATGCTTAAAAAAAGGGATCATAGGTGTGGAAAACAGCCCACTGTACTGCTAAAAGTGCATAGGTACGTTCCCAAACGCGACAAGTGAATAGCTTACAAGTTAACCTGATCACAAAAAGCTAAATATTTAGAAAACCATAGCTAAGGCTTTAAACTTTAATAACTGGTGGTGGTGGTTCAAAATAAGAAAACTACACAAACAAAAGTGCAATAAAAGTGTTGCTGAGACTGAGAGCATTGTGTTTTGTTTTCTCGTTATCCTCAGTGCAACTATGTATTGTGTGTCATCACTGTTCTCTTCTGCCAAAATACCGGGAGAATAGAGCGCTGAGACATTGTGCTATTATCCAATAGATGGCGCTCAACACACCACTTCCTGGAGGTGAAGAAAATTACGATATGAACGAAGCACTAATAAAATTTAAAGAAATGGAAAATTTATGTTTATCCCTAAAAGAAGAAAATTTTCAACTAAAAAATGAATTAACTATGCAAATAAAAATGAAAAGTAGTGACATAACTGCTGATAAACAACAAAATGAATTTTACACAGATGAAGAGGAGTTAGAAAAAGAAACTGCTTGGTTAGTCAATGGAACCAAAAAAGCCTACAAGAAAAGAAAAATTGAATCGCCTCCATAACTTGTTGTTACCGATCGGATCAAAAATAACAAAAAACACGAACTGAAACCGCCCCCAATTATACTCTCTGGCACGGAGTTATGTCAGCAAAATATCCAAACATTACTTAAAGACAGTGCAAAAGAAAATTATTCCCTACGTCTAAATGGCAAAGACCAAATAAAAGTAAATGTGTACGATACCACAGACTATAGATCAATTACAAGCAAACTCTCGCAGTCCAAACCAGCTTGGCATTAATACGAAAATAAGCAAACACGACAAATACGCGCAATAGCCAAAAACCTGTATCAGACATGCCAACCAGAAGAAATTGTTGAAGATCTTCAAAGGCAACGCCTGAAAGCTATAAGCGCATTAAAAAAATTGAAATGGAAGACTAAGCAACCGTTAAATATGTTCACTCTGTGCTTCGATGCTACAGAAGGCATAAAAAAGATTTACGAAATAAAACAAATTCTTAAAACAATCATAAAGATTGAACCGATCAAATCTTCAAAATTAATCCCACAGTGCAAAACCTGCCAAGGATACATGCACACGAAAAATTACTGCTGTAAACCGCCAAAATGCGTCAAATGCGCAGGTGACCATAGCACAATTGATTGCAGTAAAAAGGACAACGAGCTGCCTAAGTGCTGTAACTGTAGCCAAAATCACCCATCGAGCTATAGAGGTTGCCAAGTTGCTAAAGAATTGCAAAAACAACGTAACAAAAGAGTTGCCGGTAAAAAAGAGCCAGAAGTTAAAAAATTACAAAAACCAGTGCGTGATTCGCGTGTTGAGAACGGTAAAAAAGTCAACTGAACCGAAGAACAACGATATTTTGTTCCAAATATTGTTCAAACTAAACGAACAAACATCTTTTAATACACTCTTGCTTAGCCGCATTGTAAAACTTTAAAAGGCTGTAAATGTTGTATATGACGAATAAAAATCATATTAAAATTATGGCTTGGAACGCAAATGGTCTCTTGAAGCACAAATACGAGCTTGAACTTTTATTGAACAAAGATAATATTGATATATGTTTAATATCTGAAACGCACTTAACTTCCAAATCGTTTACGCTTTTTCAATACTACAGTACATACTGCTCTAATCATCCCCTTAATAATGCCAGAGGAGGTAGCGCAGTTATAATTAAGAAATTTTATATTATTATTATTATAATTAAGAAAACTATAGAACACCATGAAGAAGACAAAATCTGCTCATCAGAATTTCAAGCCTCATCAGTTTGCATCAATTTACTTGGAACGGATCTCTTTGTGACAGCGTTATAATAGCCCGCCAAGCCATAACATTCAAGTAGAAGAATACAAACAGCTTCTTAATAGACATAAGGGAAGGTTCGTCATTGGTGGCGATTTTAACGCCAAGCACATTAATTGGGGCTCGCGCTTAACAACTACCGAGGGTCGCGAACTCTGGAAAGCCGCTGAAGATCTAGGTTGTCGAGTAGTATCTACAGGTTATTATTATTATTATTAGAAGGCCATTACGCACTGCGACCAGAGTTGATCTATTGTGAAAGGCCTATTTTGTAACCCTAGAGTTTTAGGCTTTTTAGAAATTTTAGCACAGTTTTGGGTTTGTTGTTTCAAAGATTGCATGGAGATACTACGATACCACCAGGTGGTGAAGTCTTTGTCTGCCCAACGCAGGACATTCACAAAGCACATGTTCTGAGCTTTCTATGTCCATTTCGCAAAAGCGGCAGACATTGGTCTCGGATAGACCAATATTATTTAGATGGTACCTCAGGCTGCAGTGACCTGTAAGGTATCCAGTTAAAAGACGTAGATCTACTCTGTTTAGTGAGAGAAGTTTGTCAGATATTCCTTTGTTGGGACTTAGGAATAGTTTAGCTTGACGCTGACCGGCACAGTTTAGCCAGTGTGCGGCAAGTTTTCTTTCTTCCCATTTCCTAAGGAATTCATTTATGTGGCCTTTTGTTAGTCCACAGAAAGGCTCAGGACCAGTAAGTTGCATATTTGCTCCTTGTTTTGCAAGGTCATCAGCCATTTCATTTCCCACATGTCCTTCATGTCCCGGAATCCAACATAGTGTTACTGTGTTGAGGTTTCCTAACGTATTTAGAAGGTTTAGGCAATCATTTACCAATTTAGAGGTGATAGTTGTAGATAGAAGGGCTTTTAGAGCCGCTTGGCTATATGAAAGTATGTAGATGTGAGTACCTCTCATTTTCC